>NW_021319683.1:1751850-1766348 GCF_001605985.2 Dendrobium catenatum | reverse complement strand
CCGGGTTGAAAAAGCTGATTTTTATGCAAAAAAGGGTCGGGTTTGGGCTGGGTCAACTAGTGTCGGGTCAGTTTCAGATTCGGCTCTAACCCAACCCGTGACCCGATTTTGACAGCCCCGGATCCAAGCAGTATGTGGACGAAGCAAAAAAGTCAAGTGGGAACTCGAAGTCGCGCATAAGCTCGTTGGGAGAAAGCATGGATGGGGCCAACAATGGCATGATCCAGGCAGTACGTTTTTATGGTTTATATTTGGTGTATGTAAGAATATAAGAATGAATATTTTAAAATCTAGAACTTATTAAAAAGAAGAAGAAGAAGAAGCATGCTTGAAGATGTTCTTGGAATAAATTTAGGCAAGTAATACAGGTTGTATATTTTGATTATTTTCTTGTTAAAGAATATAATATTGTTAGTATAAATGGAGAATCACAGTAGCTGATATGAAACTTACATTAAATGCAGTAATTGAGACATTTTATTTATATTATCTGGCTAACTTATTCTAGTTTTTAAGATATAATACCTCTCCAACTAGTTTTTTAAGGGCTACCTTCTCTTATTGGTGGAATAATTATTAGGTGCAGAGTGCAGACGGGGAGAGCACCGTCTGCACAGATACAGGATACCAAGCGGTACCTAATGGTACCCAGCAATACCGAACGGTACCTAACTGGATTTTATACTAGTGTGCAGATGATTCTCCCCATCTGCACTCCGTACCTAATAATCTCTCTGAATCAACTCCCCTTTAACTTCTTTTTTGTTTTCTTTGTCCTCAACTACTTCAACGGTAAGGTGCACAAGGCATTTTTCTCCTCCTCCATCTCTAAAGAAGTCAACAACTTAGAGATTACCTTTTAGAAATTTGGTGTGGTGCTAAGAACTTGGCATGGTTATTATTTCGAATGCATTCATAAATATATATCATGAAAATCTTATCTTGAACCGACACGAATCTAAAAAAAAATTTGAGCTGAAAGCTTCTGAAATTGAACTGAATATCTCGAAAATACGAACCCAACGACACCAAATTTGACTTAATTCGAGCCCAAATAGATTCAAATCGAAGACCCGAAGCGCATTTGGAAGGTTAAAACTATAAAATGAATGACCAAACGATCTCCAAATGCAACATGTTTATAATCAAATCGAGCGGCTTGACGAGATGAATCCAACGAGCCCAAGATCGCCAAATTTTGATGTCATTAAAACACTCAAATACTTGATAAACGGTCCACAATCAAGAGAGTCGATATTGGTTGTCCATTCAAAACACTTCCAACATGCCCTTGATCACCACCCGGTAACTGAAATCGGCTCCCTATTTATTGGTCTTTCCACTCCTAAAAAATTATAAATAGACCCATGATTTTTGATTGAGAAGAGCCCAAGCAAGAAAGAGAATGAAGAGAGAGAAATAAGAATTCTATTGCTACCAAATTCCTCCTCGACTACCACCCGGTAACCGATTGTCACTGGACTTCCGTCCAACCACCACTTGTCACCGAACTTCCGCTTGGCCACCAACTGATACCAGATAACCACCCGACCACCAAATGGTGTCATATTTTTGCTCATTCACCGAACGCTATTGGACTTTCGTTCGATCCCTATTCATTGCAAGATTTCAACCTGACGGTTCATTATTGTAATATGATTTCAAAAAAGAAAAAATGTTGAGTCTATGATATCACCTTCCTCAACTAAGCTTGGAGTTCTCTTCTATCCGCTTAGATTTGAGAAGACTATTCAAATTGTCTATTGGCCCAGCTAATGACATTCTTACACTAGAAATGCCTACTAGTGAGTCAACTTTCCAATGACTCTCAAACTTGTTTATTTCTTCTTAAGCCTCCTTGTTTATCAATCCTAACTCAATGGCCAACTCCAATCAGAGATGTCAATATTTGACATGATCCGAAAACTCGATCCTAATCCGACCTGAAAATTTTAAATATGAGTCAACCTGTTTGAAAAATCGGTCAAATCCGGGTTTCAAAATCTAACCCGTTTCTAATTTTGAGTCAAATTCGAATTAACATTTCACATTAAATTAGCTCCATATAAATAAATCAATTTCCATTAACATAGAATTATTTTGAGTTCACTTAAACTTATCATCTAATAAAATTTCATTTGGCACGTATTTCTTAATACTTTTTAAAAGATTTTCTAATATCAAAATTTTAAGTTCAAATTTTTTTATTAATAAACAGCCACTTAAAAAAAAAACCGTGAGTTGCTTGCTGCACAAGTTTGTTGAAGTTATTACCGGTAGCCGCCAGTAGCCATGACTTGCTTGGTGCTCATGTTTGATGGAGTTATTGCCTAGCACCGACGTCAGCCGGATCAAATTTGTAGAATAAAGCTCGAGTTCAAATTCGAACTCGGTTCATTAATTAAGTTTAAACTAAAATCAGGAGTAACTCGAGCTTGGCTTAACTCATTTACATCCCTGGATTGATCGAACCCAAATAATTAGTACTTATGTAGTGATAGTTTGGATTGTTTAAGATATTCTTATACTGAGACTTAAGCTTCGTTTGAGATAGTTTTCTTATTGATTTTTAAAGCAACTTTCTAGTATAAAATTTTTAATTTTTAAACTAGAAAATTATTTTAATGGCATCTCCAACAAAAAAACTCATTTTTCATTCCAAAATTAATACAATAATATGCAGTAACTTGTTTCCAACCGAACTCCATTTTTTAACACCAAAAAGAGAATATTCATAGCATATTCTTTCTCATACTTTAGTTTTTGAATTAAAAAAATATAATGTTGGCGTCTTATTCTTCACCCGCAAACAAATAGCAGAAGATTTGGTGTTCGGATGGAGCGACCGACCGATGTCATATGCATGTTTGACGTTCGACTGGAGATGCCCTAAGAAACAATAAAAAAGCTGTAACAAAACTAAGCCACAACTTTTCTATTGTTTTAAGAAACAACTTGTTAATATAAAAATTTTAAATTCAAAATTTTTTTGTAGTAAATATTATTTTATTTAGTAAGAAAATTATACAAAATAAAATCTTGAACCAAGCTCAGGAGTAGGGGTGTCAATTTTTGACACGACCCGAACACGACCCGAATCCGACCCGGAAAAATCCGGGTTCGGGTCAACCCGAACCCGAAACGGGTCGGGTTTGGGTTCGGGTTGACCCACCAACCCGAAAATGACCTGAAATTGACCCGAAAGTGACACGAAAACTCATATTTGACCCGAAAACCCGAGATTGACCCGTTTTTACCCGATTTTTACTCGGTTTTGACCCAAAAATCGAATATTGACCCGATTTTGACCCGAAAATTAGCAATTTTAGGTCAACTTCGGGTCATTCGTGTCGAGTCGGGTTGACCCGGACCCGAATCGGGTCGTGTTCAGGTCAGGTTCGTGTTGACCCGAACAGTGCCGGGTCAATTCTGGGTTCGACCCGAACCCGACCCGTTAACCCGAATTGACACCCCTACTCAGGAGTTAATACCACTAAGATATAATTTTGCCTATCAAACACTTTTACAATATAACAAATTGTGGAAGTCAAATAAAGCAGCAAGTTGGTGCGAAAACAAAAATGCATGCATTTTTGTTTTTTTGTTTTTTCCCCTTTTATTAACATATTGTAAATGTAAAGAAAGAAATACATAACGAGACCAATGTTGCATACATAACAACATTAAAAAAAAATTTAAATTGACTTATACGTACTAGAAAATTTTCCAATTTTTTTTTGTCTCTGCGACATCTTTTTATAACAAAAATAAATAAATTCAATGAAAAACAAAAACCATTAATTTCAATAGAGAAAATAATGGAATTGATTCCTGTTGTGCAAACAATCGCTGCTGAAATAAAATTACACAATATACAATCTCAAATATAACGATTTACGTGGTTCTGGTTCGGAGAAGATGCTTATGTCCATGGAGAAAGAATGTGATTTCACTAAATTAGAGAAATAAACAAGAATTACAATTGCTCTCATGCTCTCTCTTGTCACATACAACAGAAGCCCTCACGGCTTAATTTATAGATTTGAGACACAGAATTAGGAAGAAACTTCCTAATCTAAAGCCTAATTGAATCAGCAACAAAATGAAATAATAATTAAAAAAAAAACATAAGGAAATAATAAATGTTCAATTTAATTGAATATCATAGCTTTTCTAAAACTAAGACTTATTTGATTAAATCTGATTTGATTTGTAATTTATACCAAATCAATAATCTCCATCTCATCTTTCACTTTAGAAAGTGAAAGATGACAAATCATGCTCCAATATCATAATGACTGCACTAAGATAGTTTGCCTATGTACCCCCCCATTGAAAGTGAGATGCAATGGGTAGACTCACTACCTTGCTTCAGTAATCAATTCCAAACTTTTTTAGCACATTCCTAATATAAGCTTATTGTGAAAGTCAAACCTTTCCAACTGCCTTGTCCCTCATAATCTCTAAGCCAAGAATTTAACGAGCTTCACCCAACTCCTTCATTTGAAAATGTTTTGATAGTTGCTTTTACATCCTATTAAGCTCAGTCTGACTAATAAATGCAATCAACATATCATCAATATATAGAAGCAAGTATATGAACTCTCAATTGGCCAACTTCTTGAAATATGCATAATGATTATGTTGGCTCCATGTGTACTCTTCTTTCATCATGAACTTATCATACTTCTTGGACCACTGTTGTGATGACTAATTTAACCCATGTAAAGACTTATCTAATCTATAAACCATGTCTTTTAAGGCTCTATATCAAGGCGGCTATAACATATAGATCTCCTCATGCAATTTTCCATATAAAAATGTAGTCTTCATATCAAGCTGATCCAGAATCAGACCGTAGTGAGCTATAAGTGCTAGGAGAATACGTATCGAGGGATGTTAGACCATTGGGGAGAATACATCATTATAATAAATCCCTTCTTGTTGCTCAAAGTCTTTTGCCACCCAAGTCAACATTGGATAACATACACTAAACTTTCTCCACCAAAGTTTGATTCATCCTCTCTGCCACCCCGTTCTGATACGGTGTCTCTCTAACAGTGAAATGATACTCAATCCCATATTTCTAGAACTCCTGTAAAATGTATCAAATGTGTATTCGCCCACATTGTCTGATCTGATACACCAAATCTTTTTGCAAGTCTGAGTCTCGATCCACTTCTTTCAAATTTTGAAGATTTCCAATGCCTTGCTTTTGTGCCTCATTAGGTACACCCAAACATATATGGAGTAATCATAAATAAGAGAGACAAAATACCTTTTCCTCCCAAATAAATTAAATTAAATATGTTAATTATTTTGATCTTAAAAAATTTTAGTATCAATTTAACAATAATAAAATTAATTAGTATTAAATTTTATATTATGATTGTTATTATATAAATAAAAAAAATATCGACAATAGACAGTTTTGGCAAACTGGCGCATTGGTTGGGCAGGCATGCGGGTACAAGGCCAGGGTTCAAACCCCGCCTGCGCCAGCCTGCGTAGCGAGCAGGTCATGCGGGTCGCAGTGTAAGGCTAATTGGTCATGCGGGAAGGAGTGTCTTGTCTACATCTCCAACATCTTCATCCATGTTTAAAATATTTGCCAACAACTTTGTGAAGTCATTCAAATGCTCATCAATTGTAATATCATATCTCATTTCAAAACCCGTAGAGTTAGAACTTCATATAAAGATAATTCTCCACGCTCTTTATCAAATACTCGTTCTCTAAAGTCTTCCACAACTTCACATTAGAGGTCTCCATCATCACGCCATACTTGATTTCTTAAGATTGGTAGTTTTTGATCAAGCCACAAGCACTCCGGTTTATTTTGAGCCAATCTTTCTCTGAAATCTTCTTATGACGTTTATCGCTCATTAGAACTTCTTCCACATTCAAAAAAACACTAAACAGTAAACATCCATCACCTGATATCGTCACATGTTAAAGTTCCCTTTCCTGACAAATTTTGTCACGTTGATTTTGACAGAATGTGTAACAAATTGATGAATTGCCGCCATCACCACCGTCGAGGTTGATGAGTTCATGATCCACCCATGTAGTTTCTTGCGACAAGCCAACGTGCACTGCTTTTCCTTCACTGCTGAACGGACCACCTAAATAGAGAGAAATATCATGCTCCTCATATCGTCGCCGGTAAATTCCAACTGCACCTGATCCCGTACAAGACCTGCTTCCTCTTGTCCGACTTCCATCCCAGAGGAACAAGCAATAAGTTTTACTCAAGTGTCTTAAAGATCTTCAAATTCCACCAAAAATCACACCGAAAAAGCTTTGATATCAACTATTGTGCAAATAATCGTAGTGAAAATAAAATCATACAACAAACAATCTCAAACACAATGATTTACGTGGTTCGGAGAAGATGTCTACATTTAAGAGAGGGGATGATGATTTTCACTAAATTGGAGAAACAAACAGGAATTAAAATTACTCTCAACTATCTCTTGTACTCACATACAACAGTAGCCCTCAGGGCTTAATTTATAAACTTGAGACACATAATTAGGAAGAAAATTCCTAATCTAAACCCTAATAAAATCCCAATCAAATCGGCAACATGAGTAAATAATAAATGCTCAATTTAATTGAATATCATAGCTTTCCAAACTATGATTGATTTGATTAAGGGTTCGTTTGGGATGGCTTTCTTTCTGCTTCTTAAAGCAGCTTTTTAGTACAAATTTTTTTAATTTTGTACTTGAAAGCTGTTTTAAGAAGTAAAAAAAAAAGTAGTCCCAAACGAAGCCTAAATCTACGGCTGCAAATGAATCGAGCATTCGACGAGCTACTCGCGGCTCGGCTCGATAAGAGTTTGTTCATGTTCGTTTGATAAGGTAAACAAAAGAGCTTGAGCACTTTTGATAAATACTCGATAGTTAAATAAATGAGCTTGAATAATTTGGCGTTCGTTTCATTTATATTCATGAATAATATCATTTAATGCTCGTGAATAAGCTCTTTAAGAATCTCAATTAGAGCTCGACTATAACTATATTAGAGTTCTAAAATATTTATTGATAAATTTAGTAATTTATTTTTGCTAATCCATCTAAAATTGTTTAATAATTTATTTTTACTTCCCTCATCCACCTAAAATCGCAAACAAACTGCTCTCTGAATAAATTTAAGATGAATCATAGATCATTTGTTCATGAAAGCTAAGAAATACTAACCTATCATGTATATTTGAAAACTTTGTGTCCATTATATACATATTTCTCAGATTCAAAATTGATGTTCGATTCGAGATAAATTTATAAAATGTAGAATCATCTATGAAACAAGATCTACAAACTAATTTATAAACAAAGTTTACATACTTTAGGTCGTTAAATTTAATCATATTCTTTACTAATTTTGAAAAATTACAAACCTTTTATTGGGGGTGTCAATAGTAGTGGACCCGACTCGAAAATTTTAGATTTGAGTTTACTAGAACCCGAAATGGGTTGGTTCGGGTTCAATATTTGACCGGTTACAAAAATCGGGTCGGATTCGAGTTGACCCTTTGACCCGAAATAGACCCGTTTTTTATCTGAAAACACATTTTTGACGCGGCAACCCGAGATTGACCCATTTTTACCCGTTTTTGACCGGAAAAGCGGTGACCCGAAAACAAGCAGTTTATTTTTGTTGGCGCTGAGTCATTCGGGTCAGGTCGGGTTGACCCAGACCCGAAGCTGGTTGGGTTCAGGTCCAGAAAACCAACCCGTTTGCAAAAAAAGGTTGAGTTCGGGTTGACTCAAATAGTGTTAGATCAATTTCAAGTTCGACCCGAAGCCGACCCCATGACCCAAAATTGACACCGCTACCTTTTATGCCCCAAAAATGCTGGTGTACGCTTCTTGTTCTTAGAAGTAATAGAGATATGACTTAGGGACCCCCAAAAAAATTAAATTTGATCATGATGGATCCCAAATCGTCTTTCACCAAAATCTTCAACCACGAATGCTTCACAGAAGTATGTCTTCTCCATCATCTATATTAACTAAGTTGTATTCATTTGCAAATCATTCAAGTGAAATAGTAAGTATATGTTTTATATTACATTTAATTGATACAAGTTATTCTACAATCTTACTTGGGTTTGGTCCAATTAATATTATGTTCGATTCTATATTTATATGAATTGTATCCTCTTTATAAATTTTAGTCTCCAAGTCTTCTAAATGAAGTTATGGAGTTGACTCATCTTCAAGGATCCAAAAGCCATAAGTTAAATGCTTGTGTTGTCCAAAGGATCATAACTTTTTTAAGTTGCAACTTATATAATTTTTATTAAAAAAATATAAATATAATGTTCATTATTATTTAAAAAGATGTTTAAATGTAGTTGCAGATAGCAACTATTTCTTAAATTAAGATTTCAATGAACATAAATTAGATAATTTATTAATTGGTGCTCATGATGATTTCATCTTTTCATATGAATCTGCTCAAATACACTCCAAATCCTCTTACAGCCTAATAAAGATGATGTTTGACTAAGAAATCTGACAATTTCTTTCTATAGATTTGATGCACTAAAGTTGAACATATTTCATCATTCATCTACAAATAAATAAGAAAACATTGATGTAAACAAAAGCATCATAACTTAAGTAAATATTAAAATGCAAAATTTAAGTTTGATATCTTATCAGGTTGCATTTCCTTTACCATTATTAATGCAATTATCTTCCCAAATTTTTTTAAATTATCACAAAAAAGCCTTATCTTATTTATTGCCAAAGATGGTTTAGCACATATGTCTTTATTGCCAATTAATTCAATTATACCTTGCATAACTTCAGGCTTCTTATAGTAGTTTTTTCAGTCATATTAAAAATGAAGGTTGAGAAAATAAGTTGTTGAATGTACCCCCTGCCTTAGCTGATTATCCCATATTCTCTTTATGATATTAGTGCAGAGCCTATACATTCTTTTTATGTTTTTGAATATGTCCTTTATTATTTTTCTAGCTATGTACATACCATCATAAAGGTATCCAATCGAAGGCTTTTCATCTTCCTCAATAATTCAAAATAACCTGATTAGAGGCCCTAAGAATTTAGACGTTACTAAATAGTCTTTCCAAAACCTTCCATCCAAAATAATTAAGACAGCCTCATTTCTCTTCATTGTTTTAAATAAGTTTGAATTAATATATGTCTTGTTAGTGGAGAATGCTTATAAATCATGTTTTTGGTCATGCATACTTCTTAAGATAATGAATGTTATAGCAAATATGGTTACTCCTGATCTTACTATTTCTGTCCACCCTGGTCTTTTTCTTAACCATATCAATATAAAAGCATTATTATAAATAAAAATTATAATCTTTGAAACTTTTTTTTGTAAGTTTCATAATATAAGGTAGTTAACAATGCATTTTACAATAAGGTTTATGCAATGTATAGCACAAGGTGACCAATATATATTTTCAATTTTTCCATGCAATAACTCACCATCTTTCTTATAATTTTTTACATTATTTGTCATAAAATAAATTATATTCTATGTATCAACCCATTCAATAATATCAATGAATAATGAACATAACATTATGACATCTTTTATGATATCAGATATATTTACTTATTTTAAAAAAGAAACTCCATATGGACAGAATAAAATTTATCAATATCATACTCCTTATATATATTCAACCATCAAACATAAATATACAACCAGTTTCTTTTCATATTCATTTATAAGATTCAATTAATAACTTACATTCCTCTATACAATCTTGTAATAGATTTACTCTCAATCTACATTAAGAGGGCAACTTATAACCAAGCCCTATTATCATTATTGTATCAACAACCTTCTATCCAAAAGGTTAATTTATAGCATTGAAAGGAACGTAGCTATCATAAAATCACCTATCAACTGTAAAATTAGTATAATGTATTTCATCCTTAGATACTATTACACTTTTTAGGGATGGTTGAGATTCTGATTTGATGTCAAGTGTAAAAAAAGTGATCAATTTCATCAATTTTCTCTTTCTTATTAATAACTCTTTACAGTGTACGTACATTAGAACTTTGTGATTTTGATAGTGAACATAAGCACCTCTCTTCTCTACTAGATCATTAACATAGATCAACACTCTCTGACAAATCATCTTGTGCTTGTTATTTTCTCTGTGTTATCATTCAAATTTTGTTGTATCTAATGGTGGATGTAATGTGAATCTTTCTTATAAGAAGCAATGTTATCTTTAACCCCTACCAGATGTTGCTTCATCCTATTAATATTTCCACTCATATAAGTAGTTCCACAATAAAGCCTTTTATATTATTTCATACCATCAGCAGCTTTACACTTAGCAAAATGATTTCAAGCTATATCAACCTTCTTCCTCAATCTTTGAGTTGAAGGTAGAAGCTGACTTTATTGTTGATCCATTCTATATATTCAAGTAGCATAAGTTAGATACTAACTTAGATACTATATAAAACAAAACAAAAAAGTGCAAGATATTCCAAGACTACTATTTAGTTAAACATTCACGTAATATCACCATGATCATCAACAATATTCATGCTTGACAACAAAAATAGAGAGTAATAACAATAAAGAAAACAAACAATTCCATGTTGTAAGTTGTCATTACCAGAAATAAAAATAATATTGACAATACAAAGCAAAGTAAACAAGCAAATTGAGAGTAGCAACCCCTACCATTAGTAGTTCATGTAACAAATAATATTTAAGCAAGAGAGTGCTTCACAGCTACAAAATTTTGACATCTACAATAAATTCAAACAAAATTTTGACATCTACAACAAATTTTGAAATTTCATTTAATTTTGTATTCATTTTTCATTTAACTAAACAATCCCTATATAAGATTATGTAGTGCCTCAATTTATTAACATCAAACCTTATTAGATCATTTAACTATAAACCTATGAAAGTATGATAGAACAATGAAAATGCAGTTAATATTCTTTATTTAAATTATTTAACTAATTAATTTATGAAATTAGATAATTAAGAAAATGAATAGGCTTAGTTTTTAGGGTATCTCCAATTGAACTTAATACGGTCGCTTACAATTTTATGAGTTGTCCACTTGAATGACATCCACAGCCGCATTTTTGCGACTATGACCAGTTTGTTCAAAAACCTATTTTTTAAAAAATTATAAAATTATTAAAGTTCAGATTTAACGTATGAATACTTATTTATCCCCCAAATTGCTCACATTGAGCTCGAGTCAAATAAGTTGACTAAAAGAGATCGACCTCGGAAGTCCATCAGGTTAGATTAGACCAGAATAATCAGTACTTACATGTGTAAACATCGCATATTTGGAAAGCTCTATTGCATATCTCATATAATTAATAGGGGTCGGAAGACAAGACTAACGATACACAATAATTTTTTGATCTCGAAATATCTGCTTTTGGGCAATAAAATTCATAATTTCTCTCATATTATGTTCCTCTCTCTAACTCTCTTCTTGTCTACTTTTTGGAACTTTTTTTTTTGGGACGGTTAGGGGATTCGAACATGAGCCATGTGAGAGGAAAAGCTTCGCTCAACTAGCGAGCTGCACGCACAATCTCTTAACTAATCTTTTAAATAGGCCCATATATCATTTGAATTCAACAAATTAGATAATTGACACGATTTTTTATTTGATATTCAAGCTGACCAAAACTTATCATGTATTTTTTTTTTTTAATTTTGCCGGCCATGTCATGAAAGAAATTATATTTATTTTTATTAAATGATGACATCAATTGGTTGAAATATGCTTTGGATCGATTCATGGCAATATGCAAGCTGATTTTCTTCGATCAACTTGATCAGAATTTTCTAGTTAAGAGTCAAATTTTCATCTAAATCTAATAAAAGAATATTTTTATAAATGCAATAACATAATTAAAATAAAATATTAATATATAAATTGCGTTTAAACTTTTTTAGGTTATAAATAAAATTTAGTTGGAGAGATGATTTTTTTTTATATTATAAATAAACTTTGGATTGGAAATGCTCTTTGAGAACATATATATGGTCAATTAAAACGTGAAGAACTAAGGGAGAAAGTCAATGCAATAAATCACATGGCCTGAATTCTGCTATACGTCAGCAGTTAAGCTAGACTCCGTAACATAGTAGCGTTTCTCAGTGACGTGGCGAGCATACAATAACGCCTCCTTGATCACGTCTGGTGGTCAATAAATTAGTCACAAATAGCAGTGCGGCAAGTAGCCAAAGCCCTTGGCGCGCAATTGGAATGAAATGCTGACGTGGTAAGGAACAGAGTGGTTCCGTGGCGAGGCCTATAAATAGAAGCAGGGGTAGAATTCGAGAAACGTTTATCGTCTCCTTTATTTCAAGCTTTTACAAAGCTTCGGTTGGCTTCTTCGCCGCCGAGATCCTTTCCCTGTCGAAAATCCATCATAAGCTTAGCATTGAAGAATTCTTTTTCTTTTATAATTTTTTCCTCTCTTCTTCATGCAGTTGATTTTGTAGAACGGAATCATCATCTGTGATCTGACCCTGGCCGAAGAAAGCAGAGTTCATGACAGTCGCTCGAATTAGGGTTTCGTTATGGAGAAGGTCTGTAAATTACTCATAATTCCAATTTGATTTGTTCTACAGTTTAGAAAAGCTCGACAAGAGTCGGCTCTATAATTTTCCTTTGAGAAAATATCTTATTTTCTTAGTAAGTTCTTTGGTACTATTTGGTTCACAAATACCTTCTTAGGGATTATGATTTCTCTTGCTCAGTGATTGATAATCGTTGCACGTTAGCTAGGATTTAACATTCCGAATTTCCTACTCCGATTAAGATGTTATGAGCCATTTTTTAATTTAAAACTGGTTTGGCTTGGGAGATTCACATTTGGAGTTATTTTATCATGACCACTTTGAAGATTTAGAGAAATGTGAGGATTCCTCTATGGGACATAAATTGGAGATATTATCAGATTGTTCGGAGGCAGATTAGAACACGCCACGTCACTCGGTACACAGCGGGTACATACTTGCGGTACATAACAAAAAGTGAGGTGACGTGCTCTGATTCGCCTCTGGACAACGTCCGGTGTCTGTACAGAATAAATTTTTCATAAATTGAGACTTAAAGCGGAACCGAGTAATATGACAATTCGAAGTGTTTTTTGCTGATGGGATGGTAATCAGGTCAAGTTGCCACGTCATAGTGGAAGTGCATGTTTCCCTAGCAAGGTAAAGCAAACATAAATTAAATAATTTGAATGCCATGGTAAAAACGAGCCAATTGTCAATGCCTTGAGGAGCATCTGAATCAACGTATGGCTAATAATTGCAACAAATCACTAAAAACAGGGTATCAAGATAGTCAAATAATCATGTACAATACAAATGGAAACATTATTCAATTTAAAAATAGCTCGAGTCATACACCTTGAGGCTTAAACCTCACTGAGAACAATCAAGCTTACGCCTTTTAAATATGACGTATAACTCGTGCCATTTTCAGGTGGCGTTTAATTACTTGTGAATTTTAATAATTTTATTATTATTATGTATTAACTAATAGACTGCACGTATCAAGACAGCTAGAATTTATCTCTAAACAACAATGAGATCGTGAGTGAGTGGATCGAGAGTGAAGGAAAGGCAAGGCCATATATCTTCTGTATTTTCAATGAAGGCAATGAGAAGCACATAGAGTTTGATGAGGAAGTGGGTTTATGTTATATTAAAGTCTCACTAAATGTAATTGGAACATGTTCAACCAATGTTATTTACAATTGTAATAATATGAGTGTAA
Organism: Dendrobium catenatum; assembly: GCF_001605985.2. Taxonomy (NCBI): domain Eukaryota; kingdom Viridiplantae; phylum Streptophyta; class Magnoliopsida; order Asparagales; family Orchidaceae; genus Dendrobium; species Dendrobium catenatum. The sequence continues at coordinate 1,752,553 of NW_021319683.1, read as the reverse complement.
TTGGAGTACGTTCAATCAAATTCATACAAAGATAATGATCCAATTAGTTGTAGAATGAATGAATAAGTTGATTTATATTATCTTTAATTAAAAATTAAAAGATAGACATCTTAAATTATAGAAGCAAAAATTGATTACTATGAATGGTTGTAGATATCAAACTAATACGTTGGAAAATTTTCCTCATTTAATCTGTGAATAAGGAGGATGAATATATCATAATACATATTATTTATGCTGAGCAAAACTGAAATTGCTGGCCCCAAATAGTTATGATATAGCTTGTGATGATTGTGATAATCATCCTGATTTGATACTTAAAAATGCATCTTCAGTTTTACTATTATTTTTTATGTAATCGGGTATTGATTTGGCTGTTTGCAAAAGAGAAATAGCTAAAATGCTATGAAGGAATAATAACCACTAAAGGGCTGATTGGTTGGAATACAAAGTGGTGTAAAGTATTTTAAATGTAGGGGTTTTGAAAATTTTAGTGTTCGGTTGGAATTCAAAGTGGAGCAAAGTTAAGTAAAATAAATGTAGTGTAAATCATTTTAGTTCATTTTTTCACTAAACCAAACTCAAATAGTTCTGAGCAGAATCAATTACACCACAAACAAGCTCATTTGCTACCGCCAATCACTACCGGTCGCCACAATCACCCACAGCGGGCAACCACTGCACACCCCCCCCCCCCCCCACC
>NW_021319683.1:1733779-1751750 GCF_001605985.2 Dendrobium catenatum | reverse complement strand
TATATATATATATATATATTAGGCTATTAGAACGTGAAGAACATAGGGAAAAAGTCAATGCAATAAATCACATGGCCTGAATTCTGCTATACGTCAGCAGATAAGCTAAACTCTGTAACGTAGTATCGTTTGCCTCAGTGACGTGGCGAGCATACAATAACGCCTCCTTGATCACGTCTGGTGGTCAAGAAACTAGTCACAAATAGCAGTGCGGCAAGTAGCCAAAGCCCTTGGCGCGCAATTGGAATGAAATGCTGACGTGGTAAGGAACAGAGTGGTTCCGTGGCGAGGCCTATAAATAGAAGCAGGGGTAGAATTCGAGAAACGTTTATCGTCTCCTTTATTTCAAGCTTTTACAAAGCTTCGGTTGGCTTCTTCGCCGCCGAGATCCTTTCCCTGTCGAAAATCCATCATAAGCTTAGCATTGAAGAATTCTTTTTCTTTTATAATTTTTTCCTCTCTTCTTCATGCAGTTGATTTTGTAGAACGGAATCATCATCTGTGATCTGACCCTGGCCGAAGAAAGCAGAGTTCATGACAGTCGCTCGAATTAGGGTTTCGTTATGGAGAAGGTCTGTAAATTACTCATAATTCCAATTTGATTTGTTCTACAGTTTAGAAAAGCTCGACAAGAGTCGGCTCTATAATTTTCCTTTGAGAAAATATCTTATTTTCTTAGTAAGTTCTTTGGTACTATTTGGTTCACAAATACCTTCTTAGGGATTATGATTTCTCTTGCTCAGTGATTGATAATCGTTGCACGTTAGCTAGGATTTAACATTCCGAATTTCCTACTCCGATTAAGATGTTATGAGCCATTTTTTAATTTAAAACTGGTTTGGCTTGGGAGATTCACATTTGGAGTTATTTTATCATGACCACTTTGAAGATTTAGAGAAATGTGAGGATTCCTCTATGGGACATAAATTGGAGATATTATCAGATTGTTCGGAGGCAGATTAGAACACGCCACGTCACTCGGTACATAGCGGGTACATACTTGCGGTACACAACAAAAAGTGATGTGACGTGCTCTGATTCGCCTCTGGACAACGTCCGGTGTCTGCACAGAATAAATTTTTCATAAATTGAGACTTAAAGCGGAACCGAGTAATATGACAATTCGAAGTATTTTTTGCTGATGGGATGGTAATCAGGTCAAGTTGCCACGTCATAGTGAAATTGCATGTTTCCCTAGCAAGGTAAAGCAAACATAAATTAAATAATTTGCATACTATCGTAAAAACGAGCCATTGTCAATGACTTGAGGAGCATCTGAATCAACATATGGCTAATAATTGCAACAAAATCACTAAAAACAGGGTATCAAGGTAGTCAAATAATCATGTACAATACAAATTGAAACATTATTCAATTTAAAAATCGTTCGAGTCGTACACCTTGAGGCTTAAACCTCACCGAGAACAATCAGGCTTACGCCTTTTAAATATGACATATAACTCGTGCCATTTTGAGGTGGCGTTTAATTACTTGTGAATTTTTATAATTTTATTATTATTATTATTATGTATTAACTAATAGACTGCACGTATCAAGACTAGGATTTATCTCTAAACAAGAATGCCCACTACAGTTTCAAGTGAAGCAAGAGTGAGGTCGTGAGTGAGTGGATCGAGAGTGATATATAAAGTCTCACTAAATGTAATTGGAGCATGTTCAACCAAAGTTATTTACAATTGTAATAATATGAGTGTAATTGGAGCACGTTCAATCAAATTCATACAAAGAGAATGATCCAATTAGTTGTAGAATGAATGAATAAGTTAATTCATATTATCTTTAATTAAAAATTAAAAGATAGACATCTTAAATTATAGAAGCAAAAATTGATTACTATGAATGGTTGTAGATATCAAACTAATACGCTGGAAAATTTTCCTCATTTAATCTGTGAATAAGGAGGATGAATATAAAATAATACATATTATTTATGCTGAGCAAAACTGAAATTTCTGGCCCTAAATAGTTATGATATAGCTTATGATGATTGTGATAATCATCCTGATTTGGTCCTTAAAAATGCATCTTCACGTACAGAGGTATGTTTGGGTGTTTTACTATACTTTTTATGTAAACGGGTATTGATTTCGCCGTTTGCAAAAGAGAAATAGCTAAAATGCTATAAAGGAATAATAATCACTAAAGGGCTGATTGGTTAGAATACAAAGTGGTGTAAAGTATTTTAAATGTAGGGGTTTTGAAAATTTTAGTGTTCGGTTGGAATTCAAAGTGGAGCAAAGTTAAGTAAAATAAATATAGTGTAAATCATTTTAGTTCATTTTTTCACTAAACCAAACTCAAATAGTTCTGAGCAGAATCGTTTACACCACAAACAAGCTCATTTGCTACCGTCCATCTCTGCCGGTAGCCACTATCACCCACCGCGGGCAACCACTGCACACCCCTCCCAAGCAACTGCCAAAACCCACCTCCAGCCAAAACTGCTGACCACCATTGCCACCTCCCCTGCTTCCACCACCATTTTTACACTTCACACTACATTCATTATTTCAAATCACATAAAAAAATCATTCACTTGCATTTATTTTATATTCATCCAATCAACTTCAAAATATTTCTTTTACACTCTATTCTTTTTATACTGCATTTCTTTTTTAGCAAATTAAACAGCCCCTAAATGTGTAGCAAGGTCCTTAAAGCGGATTTAGATGCTTGTAGTTTGCAAACAATTTTTAGAAAACGATAATTTGTTTACATTTATTTTGGAAGTGACCAAAAATCTTTTCATTTAAGAGGCTTGTGGAATTTATGATTAATTGTTGATTTCTAAGTACATTCAACTCAATAAAGAAATCTAATTACCTTCATCCATTTCTAATACTTAACATCCATCTTCAAGGAACCAAGCGACCTTTCTGACAATGAAACAGTATAAGGTGAGGGCAAGAACTTCGATTGAAATTTTAATACTACATACTGCAAAGCATTAAGCTTTGGATCAAATTAAAGCGGAATATCTATGCATTAGCATGCTACAAATTAAGGGATTTTGCTTTGAACAAGTCATTTTGGTAACTTTCTGCATGATCCACAGGATAAATTGCTCAAGGCTGAAGGAAATGACAATTTGCCACTTCCTGGGCATCAAATTGTGTCCCTCATTCGTGGATTTCAAGCTGAAGAAGCTCTTCAGCTCGGAAACTTGGAGAGAAGACTTGCTGAGATGGTTTGGCAAGATGATAGTTCTGGTTTCATAGCATTGCTGAAGCATTCCCCTGACCATGCGCTGGAATCGCCTTGCTCAAACGAAGATGATCTCTTGGATCCCGGCGGTGCTGCTAGTCTTCTTCAGCTAGCATGTAAGCTTGATTCAGTCAAATGTGCCCAGCTTCTTATTGAAGGACAAACTGGAATGGCCGTCAACATCAATGAAATGGATGGCTTTGGGCGTTCCCCACTCCATACTGCTGCAGAGATGCTCTCATCAAAGTGTATTGATCTTCTACTTCGAAATCGTGCTCGTACTGATCTAAGATCAAATGATGGGGATGCACTTCTTGCCCTTGAGATCTCACTGGCCAGTCAGAGGTGAGTTTCTACAAAAACCCTAATCTATTGCATATTTGAAAAAAAAAATTATTTCCAGTTAACTGATTTCCTTGGAATCTTGTTCTGCGTACACTAGGTCGCATGTTAATTGGTCTCTCGATGAATCAGTTGAAGAACTCCTGGCTTCTCTCAAAGAAATGGTCTGTTTTGAACGATTTTGGAACTTTTTTATCGGTAATTTTTCTGATCGAAGGAAATCTGCTGCAGGATTTGACTGCTATTACGTTGTTGGCTGAGGCAACTAAAGATCTCACTGAGCTGTCCTACATGATAGCTGTTGAAGGTCGAGTGGTAGAGCTTGCGACTCTCCTACTAGCTTCAGATGAACTTACGGGAACAACAACCATGTATGAGCTTGTCCTGGAAGAGTCCCTGAATCTACTGGAAATGGCAAAAGGGGAGCATTGGAGTTCTACTCACGGGATATATGAGAAGCGGCAAGCACTACTCTGTCAGATTGAGCTGCTTCATTTGTTTGGAGTTGCTTCCGTGATTAGTTGGGGGAACAAGAAAGATCTTGCAGTTCTGCTTCGGGCAGCTCAGGTATAACCTTGACTGATGTAATTCCTTGGGATTAAATTCTTAATCTCAATCGGGAAGATTTCCAACATATTTGGTAGGCTGGAGATGATATGTTAGTGGAAGTACTTATCAGGAAAAATTTGGATGCTAATGACACTAATGAAGATGGCAACTCATCCCTCCATTGTTATCTAAAGGGGGGTGCCAGTTCCCAAGACTCTAGGTTAAATCTCATTTGCATTATTTGGCTTTTGCATTTTTTTCCATACATGTAAGAAGATGGCAACGCTAATGTTGATCCCTCTACTTGCCTGGAAATTATTCTGTGTGGAGTCCGAACGTAGAGGATCTTTCGGATTATTGGACGCACTACATAGGCTTTGCTTACACTCTGCATTCGCTCTACTTACACTTTGCGTATTTGTAGATATACAGCAAATAAACAGCAAATCATCACAACTAATTATTTGCTGCTTATTTACTGCGTATCTATAAATACACAATATATACGCAGCAAATACACAGAGCGTAGGCATAGGGTACACAATAATCCGGAAGATCCTCTACGTTCGGACTCCGCACGTAATAATTTCTCCTACTTGCCACATTTTTAGAATCCTCAGCTGCTTGCTCAAGTGCGGTGCCAGAGTAAATCAGCACAATAAATTTGGGCTTACTCCAATACATTTGGCTTCACTCAAGGGCAATTATGAATCTCTTCAGGTGAATTCTTGTTCCTTTACTTTTGTATGCCTTCTTTATTCTTTGTTTTTTTTACAATGTTTTTTAATGGTGAATGTTATGATGAGATCCAGATACTGCTACTTCATGCTCCAGAATGTGTGGATATCCTTTCTGTGACAAATGAGACACCACTGTTTTTTGCAGTGAAAAGTAATTCTGCAAATTGTGTAAAGCTACTTCTGCAGTTAGGTGCAAATAGGGATGCCCTTAACCTCCGGTAAGCTATATAGATAGCCATGGTTCTCTCTTCCCCTATTGTATATTTGTTTTCATGTCACAATTGCCTGTGTCTCCTTGTATCTTTTTGACAGAAAACAGAGACCAGTAGACCTGGCACTATCTGAAGACATGCGTGTCATTCTTAGAACTGTTTATCCAAAAAACTGTAAGCTATTCAATGACCTCAAAGATAGGTGTGCAAAGTGCAATAATAATAATATTCACTCCAGTTTCAATATCTATCTGTAGTGGGCGGAACTCATCCCTCTCAGGAAGATGATGCCAGCTTCCTTTCTGATGAAGAGCATAGTGAAGGCATGTTCCATGGATTTCTGGAGCTGAAGGCTGATCTTGCAAAACTGTCCAAGTAAAAAACATAAAAAATCTGCCAATTTCAAGTTAGAACTTTAGTGAATCCAGAGATCTGAAGCTCCAGCTAGCTTCATTAAAATATTGGCTTACTTGTATTTTTTTATTTTTTTTTAGCAAAATTGATTCTAAGGAAGTGGATACCAAAATTGGAATTTGCCGCTACTTCAAGTCTCCAAATGGATGTGGAAGAGGTAGCAAATGTTATTATTCCCATGGAGAGGAAGCACAGAGACTAGAAAAGAGTAGGTTGGTGGAACACAATCCTCGTCTTCTCACGTGTATTAAGGTAAGGTTCCACCCATGTCCCCTAAATAAAGAAGAGCATATCCACATTATTGCACAATTCAGCCTTGTGAAATGTTTCATTTAGAAGCCAACGAGTCTCAAAGATGAACTGCAGCGAAAAATCTTTATTGGGGGACTTCCTCCTTCAGTCGATTCAGGTTTTGTTTTTGAACTTTTTAAATTTTAATCTCTTATGATGCTCATACAATTATTGTGCTTCATATCATGCCGTGAGTTAATGTTTTTCCCTTCGCCTTTGTCCAGATGATCTAAAGAAGTTCTTTGAGGAGGAGTTTGGACCAGTGGATGATGCGGTAGTCATTGGCACCAAAGTGGGTAGTCGTGTGCTATCAAAAGGTTTTGGCTTCCTCACCTTCAAGCAAGAAGATACCATGAAAAGTGCTGTTAAGGCTCATTTTATTACTCTTTCTGGTAAGACAATTGAGATCAAAAGCGCTCTCCCGAAATGTCAAATGGAGAATTCCAGTTCTCTTTCTGATCAGGAACTCTTCAAAGAAGATCCGGATGAGGCCAATGGTAGGATGGCTTCCTGTGGTGACTCCAATGATCAGCAAGTAATTAAGATTGGTGAACTACCTCCATGGTTGGTTAGGTTCAAGGAATGGTTTCCAGTCTACCTGAACAAGACGTGCAGAAGGCTTGGTGAAGGAGAGTGGTATCCTCTTTCATCTCTAAAAGGAGATTTCAGGGCCACATGTGGAATGGAACTTGATCACGAGTCCATCGGCTTCTTGAAGCTCAGTGACTTCCTTCGCTCCCTCCCTGGGATATGTAAGATGCACGTGATTTCAACTGGAAATGGTTCCCCTACTCACATGGTTCTCCGACCTTTCTATTCCTCGTCTTCTAACCAGACACAGCAGTCAAAGCTTGCATCATGCGTAGTTCCTCATTTCTCATCATCCAAATTTCCTTCACCGATCTCCGAGATTTCTGACAGCCCTGTTTTCTCAGATGAAAGTATACTTCATGAGAATGTGTGTGTTTTAAATGCTGCTTCTTTGCAAAGGTCTCCAAATCACGGGCGATGGGAACACAAGCCTTGGTTGGTTACTAATCCGCAAAGGCTAGGTAATAGATTCTCTGAATATAACCAATGGAGAAGTGCTGGATTATTTGAGCAACCCAGTTCCCTGAAAGAAATAGCAGCTGGGGACAGTACTCAGCAACCTTTTTCCTTCTTTGTTCATCAATGGGATAGTGGTCTGGTGAGCTTCACTTCCACGTTATCTCTCGATCTTATAAACAAATATGCATACTAAAATTATGTAATTTATATTATATTGTCTGCAGATAGCTCGTGGCAACTGCATTATATGCAAAAATGCACCAGGCATTTTTATCGCCAGTCCCTACCTTCATAAGGTATGCCATTCATGTAAGAAGGATTTCTTTAGTTCGTTTACAAGTTGCAGCTACTATGGCGGAATTCAGCTGCGGAAACCTACTATATTCTATGAGGAATTCCCGTCTCTGGTAATGAAGACTTCCCTTTAACCTTTTCCAATTATGGCTTCGTTTGGGATGACTTTCTTTCTGTTTCTTAAAGCAGCTTTCTAGTAAAAAATTAAAATTTTTATATTAAGAAGCAATGAGAAAGTCATCCCAAACGAAACCTGAAACTATTAATTTTACCATCACAGCAGCATATGTGAGAAGTATCAGAAAGAGTAAATTTGCCTCATGATTTTTGCTCTAAATGTAGTTAGAAGCGGCATATCGAGCCACTGCCGTCCATCATCTTCCAACTTACACGCAAACCAAGCTGAGCATGAAAACCTGAGGAACTAAAACTGTCGTGACTGGTATGTTTTGAACTCTAGTTAGCCAGTTTGATGTCGCAGAGAGATCAAACGTTAGCATATGGAGGAAATACATTTCATTTCCTCCAATTTTGGGATGCTTCGTGGATCGCCCTGTGAAGTTTTGGCCTGTATAGTTATCTAGCTCTCTTTTGATTGATATCTTCCTCAAGTAAGCACATGGAGGAGAATATATCCTCCAAATTTTTTAAATGCTTACTTGAGCTCATAATAATTAGGATGTGCAAAGCACTCCAAGTTAGCTTCTGGTGTAAAAAAAAAAACTTGGCAAATAAAATGTGGTGTGCAAAATCTTCTTTTGATCATAATTGAAGTCAAAAGTTTATGTTTCCCTTCTCTGTGTGAAAATGTAAGCAAGATAGCTCTTGGCATTATGGCATATAATTTAGAACATTGTTAACAGTAGCATTAATTTCATACTGAGAATTGACTTGGCAGTGGGCCTTTTTTTGTTGGAACCCTACATTACTCTATACATGCAGTAATCACTTTTTCAGGTGAAGGTTTCGTTTGGGATGGCTTTTTTAACGTCTCAAGCGAAGCCTAATTTTTTTTTTTTTGCCTGAGTATAATATAATAAAAGCAAAAATTATAACACTTGCAAGCTACTTCATGCTCTCAAAAGAATAACTTCTAAAGAAAATAAAGTGAAAGTCTATATGGCTAAAGTCGCTTACACATCAGCAGTTAATCCTCTATTATGTACAATAATTTGCACAAAGCCAAACATTATGCACACAATAAGAGCTGTTAATTAATATATGTCAAATTCAAGAAAGAAATATTAGAAGGTTGAAAAGTGAATCATAAGCTACCTAAAAGATATAATTACTCACTTATTAAAATTTGAAATGGATGGCTTTAAACCAGAAGAATATGTTGATTCAAATATAGAAGAACTAGATACATGAAGTACTATTAGGTACTCTTTAGTTGGTTTCAACATTAGTTGGGTGTTATAGCTATAGAAGATAGCTGCATTATCAACAACAAAAGTTGAATATGTAGTTATCATAGAAGCCAGCAAAGAGATGATTAAGGCTTCGTTTGGGATGGCTTTCATATTGCTTCATAAAACGGCTTTTTAGTATAAATTTTTTTAATTCAAGAAATTTTTATACTATAAAACTGTTTTAGAAATCAACAAAAAATTTATCCTAAAAGAAGCCTAAGTTAAAGGCTTCATAAAAGAATTAAATCATTCATAAGAAGATATTTCTTTATTTTTATGATAGTCAAAGTGTCATTCATTTGATAAAAAAATATTGCCTTTCACTCTTGGATAAAGCACATATAACTAAAGTATCATTTCATAAGCAATTTGCTTGGATTTGATGTCTTATAGTTTGTCATATAGAGAGATATTCTAATATGGAACAGTAAACAAGTATAATAGAATTTTAATTTTCTAATTTTCTTGCCTACTACTCTCTACATAACTCCCATAAATTTTTTTATCTATCTTCATTTATTTGATAACTATATTATGATATATACCATAATCTATCTTATAGATTCAATCTTATTATATGTCATCTTTAAGCACAATATAAGGTGATACTTTCATTATGCTGAAGAATTTCGAAACAACAAATAAATATAAAGATGAGGAGGGGAGAGGAGAATCAACCTTTCAGCCATAATAGGGAGAAGCACTTTCTTGTTAATGAGAGAAGAAAGGAAGAAGTTTTCATAGCTCTGGAAGGGTGACAATAATAGTAGCAGTAACTATTGACCCCTCACCAAAAAAAATGCGAAAAGAGGGAAATTAAACGATTTAAGTGACGCGCGTCGGCGCAGCTCGTCACTTGAAGGGTTAAACAACCTCTGATTGTCAAACAAACTGCGTTGTTGCAATCATAATATCAAATTCACCTTAAAGGGACCACCTCGTAGATGAATCAGGTAAAAATAGACAAAATCGGCGACCAACACACGAAACGACGCACGACGATGCTCAAATGATGTCTGATTTCGAAACAGATTTCTCCGTTGCATTCAGAACGTCGATAATACTTGAAATTAACTGTAGTTTCATCCAATAAAATTTGCATGAAGAAATCGATGCATTTTTAGATGAAAAAAAAAATCAAAATCAGATTAGATCGAAAATACCTCGTATCAATCTATGCCGGCTCTATTCGAATCCTCAATATCCTAGCCGTCTCTACTCTCATAAATTTTGCATAAATCTCGCAGATGGCCTCGATCGTCACCTTCCTCATCGTTAAGACGAAGCCAAACGACTTAGCTCGTTTCTTCACTTCCACACTTGTTCTCTACCGAGCTCCAAAAGCTACAGCTTTTGTAAGCTACAGCTTTTGTCGAGCCATTCGATCCCCACCCATTATGTGTGCTCCAGAAATTCTCGTTCCAGGCCTCACCTCATCGTCTTTTTTCTTGTCATTTATTTATGACAACGGAGAGTTTTAACAAGATTATGTTTCAGATGAATTTTCAGAAGCAGATTGGGCTTTAGATAAATACTACCTAAAGATTCAGCCCTCATTTTGTGAGGACTTTATGATATGAGTTCTGATTTTCTATAGGCGCAAGCCCTTATAGGTAATCACTCCTCCCGTTAACAAGGGAGAACTTTCGATTAAAGCTATTTGTTAAAGAGGTAACATAGGTTGTAAATCTAGCATTTAATAGCAAAATTGAATTTTGGAGTTTGAGACTTAAAATTTATCACGATAAACTTAAAACATGTGATAGGGGGAATGAAGAAGAGTCTGGTTAAGACCCTATGGTTCCGTCGTCCCGGACTGTCGTGGTCCCTAGTCTACTTAATCAGAGGAGGAAGTCGACCCAACCTAACATAAGGCACCTTATCAGCAACCATGGGTTGCTTCGTCCAAGAAAACCTCATAGACTTGGGGTGATGTTTGTCTCAGCGGATAAATCCGAATCCACTCAACTAACAGAGGGTTTTGTGCCTATTAAATATACCCCATGATTCATTACTCAAGGGTTTGACGTCGTTAGGGAACATATGGGCTTTGGCCGTGATTGTAATATAATGGTGTCATTTTACAACAAAATCATCCGATCAGAGGACACGTGCCACGTCCCTACTAGCAAGAGATTATTTAAAAATGAATCTTAGTGATACACCTAACACGATATTCGCTCTTTGTAGGCTTAGGTTAATTTCAAATTTACCATCCCCAATAAACATTTACGAGAGGTGAATGGGTTTTAGTTTTAAAATTTTAAGTGATATATTTCATTTTAAGAATTTAGACTTTTATTGGTTTTGAGATTTAACCCCTCCAGTTGAGATTTTCCATCAACACGACCTTCATCGGGGTTATATTAAAACTCACTTTTAGTTTTGTAGAAATTTGGGAGGCATCTTATGATTCAAGTCAGGTTGACTCAGACATTGACGTTTGCAAATTTATTGCATTTGTCAGAGCACATACAGGTTGTGTTTAGTTTGAAAATAGAGTGTCATATTGTGAGACCTCGTTCCTTTGCTGTAGCTGCTGGGAAAAGTGATTTTTTTTCCTTTTCACCGTGTGATCTCTGATCAAGCAATCCTAACCACACCTTTTGTAATTAACCCTGCTATTTAGTTTGAGTACTGTAGCAGCGGCTGTATGGTGTAAGAAAAGCTTGAAGATGAAGTGCAAAGCTATAGCTACTCTGCCTCCTCTGTTTTCAACTTTACATTCGTTAAGCTAACCATCTTTACTCTGATGTAGTTCTTATTTCATGGTATCAGAGCTGTAGGTTCCAACCCCTGCTTCCTCCGTATCAATGGCTGCGTCATCTTCCTCAACGCAGATGGAAGACTCGGGCTCGAACACAGCTTCCAGAGACACAGTCATTCCTCAGCAACTAAAGTTCTTCATGGCTAACGTGAAGTCGATGGTCACTGTACAACTTACTACCGAGAATCATCTGATATGGAAATCACAGCTGTTAAAGTTATTCACTGCTAATAACTTTGAGGGATACCTCGACGGCACCATAGTACCGCCGACGAAGCAGATTACAGATGTCAATGGAAACAGCAGGATCAACCCACTCTACTCCACCTGGATGCTGATTGATCAGCATTTAGCATCAGCAATTTATTCAACGGTTTCAGCATCTTTGTTACCGTACATTCTCAATCTCAACTCCTCTCACGAAATCTGGTTAACCACTGAGCGAAGACTACAGTCGTCAAACCGCTTTCGCCTTCTGCAACTCAAAGGCGAACTTCATCAGTTACAACTTGGCGACAAGACTATGGTGCAGTACCTGTTCGAGATCAAAGGCAAGGTAGATGCCATAGCTGCGGCAGGATCTGCCATTGAAGAAGAAGACATCATACACTATACCTTGAATGGACTTCCGATCACGTATCAGTCATTCAAAATTGTGATAAGAACGCACCCAAATCCCATTTCTATCGATGATTTTTACTCTATGTTGTGCAGTGAAGAACTTCACCTGAATGTAGATATGAACAGAAACGCAAATAACTTGCCACCTGCTGATCCAAATCTTGCCTTGGCAGCTACCAGAGGATCATATCTTGTCGCTCTACTGCCTGTGGTCGAGGTCGTGGAACATTTAATACTCGAGCCGCTCCAGAACGTAGCGCGCCTGGAAGATCTTCGAACAGTGATCAAGCAACTAACTGTGGGGGAAGACGAACTCGTCTGACTGTCGAGTGCCAAATCTGCGGTAAACCTGGTCATTCCGCAGTGAGCTGCTGGTATCGCCACGATACAAACTACTCTGCATCACCGCAAGCATACATTTCCACAGACAATTCATAGCAAGCTAACTGGTTCTTAGATTCGTGTGCTACCGAACACCTAACTTCTAATGCTGCTCAAATCCAGAACCTGCAACCGTATACAGGGAACTCCAATGTCCAAGTTGGCAATGGTTAGCAGCTGCAAATTGCTCATGCAGGCCAAGGTTTGCTGCCCACCCCCCTGCGTAAGCTTCGGCTGTCCAAAATTCTACATGTTCCTCAACTTTCACATAATTTAATTTCTATTCACAAATTAACTTCTGATAATCCTTGCTATGTCTTATTTCACTCCAATGGTTTTCTTATAAAGGATTCCAAGATCAACCGAACTCTTCTCCACGGTCCCAATCTACATGGACTCTACCCAATTAATCATCCGGCTTCCGCAACCTCCCAACCCATCGGCTTATCTGCTACTACTTCAGCTCCTAGTCTCTCGGTGTGGCACCAACGCTTAGGCCATCCTTCTCCAACAACTCAACGATCCATTCCCGCAATTTTCCCTTCAAGCCTGGCTGCCAATAGAACATTTCATTGTACTGCCTGTGCTCAGGCTAAAAGTAGACGTTTATCTTTTCCTTTGTCTTCTACTAGGTCAACTAAGTGTTTAGAACTTATCCACAGTGATGTATGGGGTCCCTCCCCACTAGTTTCAATACAATCCTATCGTTATTATGTGATGTTTGTTGATGATTTTAGCCGATATTCTTTGGTTTTTCCGTTGCACAACAAATCTGAAGTTGCAAATACTTTTCTTCATTTTAAGAAACTTGTGGAACATCAATTTCAATCTAAAATCAAAACTCTACGCTCCGATCGCGGCGGCGAATACATGAATACCATACTTCAAAATCATTTAAACAATTTTGGTATAGTTCATCAAACTTCCTTCCCTTACACACCTCAGCAAAATGGTGTTTCCGAGCGAAAACACCGACACATCCTTGAAACCATGAGAGCTCTGCTTTTTAATGCTAATTTACCTGGGAAATTCTGGACTGATGCTCTCCTCACAGCAGTGTACCTGCTCAACCGATTACCATCCTCTGTCAATCAAAATAAATCCCCTTATGAATGCTTGTACAAACATCCTCCTACTTACTCACACTTACGAACCTTTGGCTGTCTTGCCTACCCCTGGATTCCCACTCAACTGTCTAACAAATTCTCTCCTCGAACCCAGCCGTGCATATTCCTTGGCTATGTTCCCAACTCCAAAGGTTATCGCTGCTTCGATGTCCAAACATCTAAACTTTATATCTCTAGACATGTGCAGTTCCATGAATCTGTCTTTCCATTCCTGTCACAAAAATCTAAACCTACTATCCCACAGCCTATTATCAACACTCATCCGGCTAATCTGCTACCCACACCCTCTATGCTGGCGTTTGTAACCAACTCAATACCCTCCACTCAAATTACCCCACCTGCAGGATCCCAATCTCCTACCTATATGGAACCCATCTCAGCCTCGGTTCCACCATCTGAGAGCACTTCTTCCCTAGCTCGTCCACCCTCTCCTCCACCTCATCATCCGATGATTACCAGGGCCAAGACGGGCACACATAAACCACGGCAAATTCTTGATCTTGAGCATCAAATCATCCATGCTAGTCCAACAGGCTTCACTCAAGCTAACAAATATCAAGTATGGCGTCAAGCAATGAGTGCTGAGTTCGATGCTTTGCAGCAGCAAGGCACCTGGAAACTGGTTCCATATCAACCCGGTCAAAATATTTTAGGCAGCAAATGGTTGTACAAAACCAAATACAACGCCGATGGCTCCATTGCAAGGCATAAAGCTCGACTTGTAGCTCAAGGATTCAAACAAGAGCACGGTCTGGATTACCATGAAACCTTTAGCCCAGTGGCTAAATTTGCCACGATTCGATTGTTCCTGACTGTTGCCGTCTCCAACAGGTGGCCATTACTCCAACTTGATGTGTCTAATGCCTTTCTTCATGGCAAACTACAAGAGCAAGTGTTCATGCACCAACCAACGGGCTTTGTGGATCCCCAGTTTCCAAATCACATTTTCTCTTTACAGAAAGCCATATACGGGCTTAAACAATCTCCTCGGCAGTGGTTTGAGACACTGTCTACTTATCTTCTCAAATATGGATTCACCACAAGCACTGCTGACCCGTCCCTGTTACTGTTCAATCGGGATTCAGTTCAGCTTTACCTGCTTGTGTATGTTGACGACATCCTCTTAACGGGTAACCACAGTGGTGAAATTCAGAGATTACTTCACACGCTCAGCTCCAAGTTTCACATGCGGAACCTGGGATCACTAAATAAATTTCTTGGATTACATGCTACGCATTTTTAATCCGGAATTCATCTCAATCAGACACACCATGCCAAGGAGATTTTGACTAAAGCAGCTATGACAGGCTGCAAGCCCGTTTCTACTCCCCTACCTACAGTCTTACCGCCCGATGACAAAGCCACAGAGCTCTATTCTCGTCCGGAATTCTATCGTCAAATTGTAGGCTCTCTTCAGTATCTAATCTTAACCAGACCATATCTGTCTTTTGCTGTGAACTACCTCTGCAAGCATATGCATCAGCCCAACGTAGTTCATTTTCAGATACTTAAAAGAGTTCTGCGGTACATTCAAGGTACCATACATCTTGGACTCCCTATCATTCGTGCACCTATGCAGCTCACGGCTTTCGCCGACTCCGACTGGGCCTCCGACAAAACCGATCGCCGATCCATCACGGGCTACTGTGCTTTTCTCGGGCGCTCATTGATATCCTGGACTGTTAAAAAGCAGTCATCAGTTGCTCGTTCATCGACTGAAGCAGAGTATCGTGCCATCTCAATTGCTGCCTGTGATGTACTTTGGCTCCGACGCTTACTCAGCGAATTTCAGGTCTTCGTAACTACTCCGACTAAGCTACACTGTGATAACATTTCGGCTCTGGCATTAGCTAACAATCCTATTTTTCACGCCCGTACTAAACATATCGAAATTTATTTTCATTTCATAAGGGATTGCATTCGGTCTAAGTTTATCTCTGTGCATCACACTCCTACTATTGATCAGCCGGCCGACATCTTCACCAAACCGCTCACGGCCACGCGGTTTGCCTTTCTTCGTGACAAGCTAACGGTTCAACCACCAACCGTCATCTTGACGGGGGCTGATAAGGTGACTTGATAAGTGGTCGGATCAGCCGACTCACTTATAGGATCGTGCTTCACTACCTCTGTTATGGCAGCAACACCTTTTTCCATTTCACCGTTTGATCTCTGATCAAGCAATCCAAACCACACCTTTTGTAACTAACTCTGCTATTTATTTTGAGTACTGTAGCAGCTGCTGAATTGGCGTGTAAAAGCTTGAAGATGAAGTGCAAAGCTCTAGCTTCTCTGCCTCCTCTGCTTTTCAACTTTGCATTCTTTAAGCTAACTATCTTTATGCAGATGTAGTTCTTATTTCAGTAACATAGGTTGTAAATCTAGCATTTAATAGCAAAATTGAATTTTGGAGTTTGAGACTAAAAATTTATCACGATAAACTTAAAACATGTGATAGGGGGAATGAAGAAGAGTCTTGTTAAGATCCTATGATTCCGTCGTCCCGAACTATCGTGGTCCCTAGTCTACTTAATCAGAGGAAGTAGTCGACCCAACCTAACATAAGGCACCTTATCAGCAACCATGGGTTGCTTCGTCCAAGAAAACCTCATAGACTTGGGGTGATGTTTGTCTTAGGGGATAAATCTGAATCCACTCAACTAATAGAGGGTTTTGTGATCAAATATACCCCATGATTCATTACTCAAGGGTTTGACGTCGTTAGGGAAATATGGGCTTTGACCGTGATTGCAATATAATGGTGTCATTTTACAACAAAATCATCCGATCAGAGGACACGTGCCACGTCCCTACTAGCAAGAGATTATTTAAAAATGAATCTTAGTGATACACCTGACACGATATTCGCTCTTTGTAGGCTTAGGTTAATTTCAAATTTACCATCCCCAATAAACAGTTACGAGAGGTGAATGGATTTTAGTTTTAAAATTTTAAGTGATATATTTCATTTTAAGAATTTAGATTTTTATTGGTTTTGAGATTTAACCCCTCAGTTGAGATTTTCCATCAACACGACCTTCATCGGGGTTATATTAAAACACACTTTTAGTTTTGTAGAAATTTGGGAGGCATCTTATGATTCAAGTCAAGTTGACTCAGATATTGACGTTTGCAAATTTATTGCATTTATCAGAGCACATACGGGTTGTGTTTAGTTTGAAAATAGAGTGTCATATTAATGAACATTTGGCCTTGTCCAGCATTCTCAGACATTTGCGTTTGTGACTTTAATACATTTGTCAGAGCACATGCTTGACTTTGTTTAGTTTGAAAATATAATATTATATTAGTGAGTATTTGACCATGCACAACATTTTCAGATATTTGTGTTTATAACTTTAACATATTTGTCAGAGCACATCTATGATTTTGTTTAGTTTGAAGATAGAATGTTAGTGTATTTGTGTAATGAATTTAACACATCGAATAAAACTTATATGCATATGCAATGTATTGTGCATTTTATACTTAAATGATCTACATGTATTTGTCTTATGATTACTATGTTAATATAAGACAATCATACTTGAATTTCATTCACATTTATTGCATAATATGTCAAATCTCTCTTAGGGGAGTTTGACTGACATAAGCGATCGTTTATATAGACAGTAGGAATCTTAACACTATCAACATTGAATAGACCACCCAACCTTGGCTTCTCTTTCAAAGTCATATATCTTGTTAGTATAATTGATTTACAATTCTTTCAAATCTTATTTAAACTTTCCCATGGCTAGAAATACTACCCCTTGTATAATAACCCTTTGAATGTTGAAGGTCTATTGCACTAGCTTTTGAAGCATCTTGTGTCACACCACATGTGCGAAAATGTATGATTTCAATTTGACTAAGGGATGCATCAAACCTATTTGTTTTTGGAAACATAATCCTTTGACTTATAAGATGTCTAATGCAAGGATGAATATATGTATATGACTAAGAAGAATGGATCTATATTTAGAAGTGTTGCCTTTTGACTTGCAAGAGATTATAAATCACATTATAATTGGTTTAATTATGGTGTTTGAATCCTTGGAGAGTAATCATCTACAAGAGAAGGATTATGTGAGACCTCGTTTCCTTACTATTCCTCTCTGACTTGGATTTTCCTCCCAGGATCGTCTGGGACGATAGTGAGATCGTCCAGGCCGATCGGTACTGTTCAAAATATCGTCCTGAAAAGAGTTCTGGGAACTGTCCAGGACGATCGATTTTGGTCTGATCGTCCTGGGACGATTTGGCGATCGGCCGGGCCGATCAGCCTAATGATATAAGAAAATCAGCTCGTTTTGAGGAGAGAGAAAATCATTTTTTATAAAAACAGATATTTTGAGGAGAGAGAAAGAGAAAGGGAAAAGAGGAAAAGCTTGGTTTCGGAGGCCACAGAGCGCTTTTCGTCCGACGGCGCTGTTGGGAAAAGTGAAGATCTTGTGGTAAGGACTCCGAATCCTATTTCTGTTTTTAGAGATATTGAGTTTTGACCGAGTTGTGCATTGTTTTGTGTTTTCGTAGTCGAATTTTA
>NW_021319683.1:1639640-1730822 GCF_001605985.2 Dendrobium catenatum | reverse complement strand
CTTTTTGCAGGATTTTTGTGTAAATTTGACCGACTGCCGTTACTCTGCCCGATTTTCGTACGATTTCTGATTTGGTTGAAATTGATAGATTGAATTGATATGCGTATAACTATTGATATGATCATTTTCGTTTTCTTTCTTATGGATTATTGTATCGATTATTGCATTGACTGATTGATACTGAAAGACAAGTGGGAACCTGGTTGAACGTTGGTTGGAGATAGATATTGACCTGTACAGGATGGTGGGCCGACGGGCTTTCCTTTAAATCATAGACCATAGATCATCGATATAACGATTGGGAGTTATAAGGAGTTTTATATGCCGACGGGCAAAAGAGTGACGACTCTTCTTGATAGAACCAACGTGCGGATATCTACAACAGCAATATAGATTCTACAACAGCACTATTGATCATGACTAGTGTTTGTGCTTGTCGAGTAAGACCATTGTATGGAATTGCATGTGCATCATATGGATTTCCTGATATGCATTGATTTATTGATTTGATGGATTTATCGAAATCAAATAAAAAGAGAAAGAAATTTCTGTATTTTTGTCGTTGTCATCGTTGTCACCTTAACACAACTTTTGTCCTCATCACGAATGTATAATGTTCTTCATGGCGTGGTGGGATGGAGCCCGGTGTGGTGCTTACGACGAGGTAGGTAGGCCTTGTACACACTCTTTGTAGTGTGGCGAGGACAATCCTAAGTACCTGTGTATGTGTCATCATGCTTGCGGGGAAAAATTGTGTTTTCAAATAGGTACCTCAAAGACTCGACGCGCTCTTCATAGCGTGGTGAGATTAAAGAACCACGACCATAGTGTCGCATGATACCTACCATACACATTCTTCATAGAGTGGTGGGAAGGCCTAGCTCCCCAAATTTCTCTCCAAAATGAGAGAGATGTCAGGAGGCTACTAAAATTCATATTGAAATGCACATAACTTGAACAAATACAGGGGACATGGACTTAAGAAAAACGTAGGGAACTGAGCATATGCAATGGAACACAAGGAACAGAACTTGCAATCACAGAGAACTGGACCTAATTTAATGTTCTAAAAATAAACAAAAAATCAAGTATAATATGCAAAATTAAATGAACTTATAATGAGCAAAATAACTTCCCTATGAATGTGAATATGCAACATACATTGAGCATGATGATTCGACTTTAAATGTATACAGGAGACTTGTAGTGAGCATAATAACTTGCCTACGGGCGCACGTTGACATGCAAATGCCTTACGCACTACATGAAGGCGCTAAATTTTTATGCAAATGCATTATGCCAACATGCATGCAACACATAATTACATCATGCATGCATACATGCTAATACATGATACGCCACATCAATACGCTAAGCCACTACACAAGGTGTCATGCAAGCATGTTGAATAGTGCGTAAACATGTATATTTTTGCTTTAAATATTTTGGTGATTTATTTGAAATTTAAAGAATGAAATTCTCATTCATTACGACCTAGCCAAGTCACCCAGCGCCAGCGTTCGTGTCCGTGAGTTGCGACTGTTCGCGTGTTCTCGGGTCGGGTCGGGTCAACCCGTTAACCCGGGCGGGTCGGGTCCGGGTTTACAATCCTGACCCGTTTAGCTAAACAGGTCGTGTTCGGGTCAATCTGTTTATGCTCGGGTCAACTCGGTCTGATCCGAACTTGACCCGTCAACCCGAATTGACACCCCTAATTTTATAGTAATGAATTGTTCTTGAAGTTTTGCAGGTTATAATTTCATCTACTAAAAGAGGCTCGATACTATTATTTATATGTATATGTAAAGTATTCATACTTTACAATGAATACTTTACAAACTTCATTGTTTTCTCTATTATGAGTACCAAACAATCTTATAGACAAAGTTTAGAGAGAGAGAGAGAGAGAGAGAGAGAGAGAGAGAGAGAGGAGAATGTGTTAGATTTCCATATATTCATTTAGAAGAATGTCACAGCTTTAAACATCCATCGTAAATTTGAAGTGTTAAGATTCCTATCAGTAAAAGGCAAAAGAAGTAATTATATTTTGCCTTTTAAGTACTTTTAATTTTAACAGATTAAGATTTGTGTTGGATAGTGAATGATGTGAGAGGATAACTGGTTTTATCTTTTCAAATATAGAATATTATAAATGTATCTTTATATTTTAGTTAGATAGTTAACAGTGAATGTTGGCAAGCTTTGTGGATGAAGATCTTGGAAGTTTTTGCTAAGGTATTAGATCTGATACATCACCAGAAATCATCTTGATCGAACACGAATCTCAAAACATATATGAATTGACAACTTTCAAAATTAACCCTACTAAGCAAAAATACACATTTTAAATAAATAACCAAATTATCAAAGATTGTGTAAAACAATATTTTTAGACTTTTATCGTACTACAACAGTATTTTTCAGCATCCAGATAATTTTTTATTTAAAAAAATACAAGTTTCAAAACCTCCATCATAAAATTTTCAAAAAAAAAATTCAAAATGTTCAATAATATTAATCTTTATAGCATATAAAAAATTACTCGGTGAAAGTTTTAGCACACAAAGGTATTCACATTTTTTTTTAATTAGAAAAAAAAATTGAAAAATTAGGTAAAAATTATATATATATATAATTAAGATGGACATAATATGACATACATCAATCCGAACATGTTTCTTAACTGGGCCGATAAATCCTAAACTCTAAACCCGGCTGAAAATAACCCAAAGCGGCTCAAAAATCCTTTTCTTGCTCTCCAAATCCTTTTCTTGCGGTTTTTTTCAATCGGGTCAGAACAGGTCGATCCAGATGCCGAACCTGGAGGTCATTATATTCCCTCCAAAAAGAAAAAAGTGCTAACCAATTTATGTTCGTTTTAGATATTGGTTACCCAATTATCATTATTATTTTCATCATTTGAACACGACAATAGAGTGTGAGCTTATTATCTTAGTATAGCATGAAAATTCAACACACAGACATGAGTAGATTGTCACTAACAAGAAACATAATAAATTTTGCATGAAAATTTTTGGCGAGGAAAAACCTGTTTAAGTAGCTTTGACTATTTATATTTAAAATTATAACGTACCTTTCTCTATCATGTATAAGGCACTGAATGCTGGTGTAAGTCAGTATAAAAAACATAGAGGCAAAAACCTGGAAAATTTTCAATTAAAATACTTTTTAGGCTGATTTTCCTCACATAATGACTTATTAAAATCAAAATCAAAGTTATTTTACTGATTCAGCTAGCAAAGCATGTCGAATTACTGTTTAGAAAGACAACCAATCTCGGATATAAGATGTAATAAAAAGATTCAATTGAACATTAATCGAGTATAAATCATACAAAAAAAAAATTTCCTCACAGATTTATACAAAGAATCGGCAGCAAATCATCCGAAATTTTCGGAGAAGAGAAGGTCAACTGCAGAGCTGGGAGCAGAGTTCTTTAATCCTATCACTGGTTGCATTCGGTAAGGAGTAGGAATGGCTTCTGTCGCTACCACCTTCACATGTCAAGTTCAACTGGCTCCCTTCTTGAGATGCCTACAAGAAAGTAAGAAAATCCTGTGAAAAATGAAGCAATCTGACAAATTTCCAGAGTAACTTTAGCTTCAGTGCACGTAGTAAATATGTATTTACAAAGTTTGAATTTCATTTGCACCATTAGATTCCCAAAAATGTTAGAAATTTACAAAGTTTGAATTTCATTTGCACCATTAGATTCCCAAAAATGTTAGAAATTAAGTTTTCTTTTGAATATGTTTACAAATTGCAGATTTCATTTGCAGCAAGAGATGCATCTCCTAAGCTTTGAAATATATATTTCGACTTTGTTTGGGACGGCTTTTTTACTGCTTCTTAAAATGGCTTTTTAGTACAAAAATTAAAATTTTTATACAAGAAAGTTATTTTAAGAAGCAGTAAAAAAGCTGTCACAAACGAAGTCTTCATCTGTAGCAAGAAATAGAACCAAAAAAATTTTTGAAATGCAGATTTCATCTTCAAGGCTGGACAAAATGCTTGTACTTAAAAGTAATTTTGCAAGAAGTAAAAATTGTAGAAAACAGGCATTCAAGATCATAAACTAAGGAAAATATATCAATTTTATACCGAGCAATATGTTGCTGATGAATTGCAACTCCACCTTGACGTAGGAACGCAGCTCAGATAATGACACCAAGAACAGTGATCATTTCCATTAACCCCACGGAAAAGCATGATCATACCAACTGTGAATCTGCAGCAAAATCAAGAATAATGATAATCCTTCCTTAGGAGCTATTATTCTGTACGGACACCGGACGGTTCTCCCATCTGGTTAAGTCCTCGGTACCGAGCTCGGTACCGAGCACAGTACATTTTTGGAGTGACATGACGCTTTTTTATTAGTCTCCGGACGCCCTCCGGACTCCACACAGAATAATAAATCCTTAGAGCATCCAAAATTGATTTTTTTTTTTCAAGAAGCTCACCCCACAATCAGAAAAATGGCAGCAGCTATCCACAATATGTACTGATACAACCTGTGCTTGCGCTTTGTTGGACCAGTATGGTAATTAGGACTGTGATTCTGTTGGCTGATCCATCCAAACTGAGGGCGAATCAATAGTACAAAACCAAGAAGAAATCCAGAGATAAAACCTCCAATATGAGCAAAGTTGTCCACATGTGGGAGGACACCAACAGCAAGGTTTATTACAATGATGAACACAAGAGTGAGCAATGCTGCAACCTATAGATGAGTGCAATCAGTATATACAAATAACTACTGTGGCAGCAAAACTCAAGATTAATTTATAAAGTTTTGATTGTACCTTATTGGCGTAAATTGACCAATTTGTTATGAGTTCAGCAAGCATGCCACCTAGTAATCCAAAAAGTGCTCCTGAAGCACCAACTGATATGCTTGATTGGATAAAGAGTGCGGATAGTAAGCTCCCACCAAGCCCAGATATGATGTACAGAGGACCTATTCTCACTGTTAAAGAAGGGGTAATTAATACGTTAAAAGGCAATACTTCATCCTAGCTAGACTAACAACTGCTTCAACCTAATTAGGACAACGACCACGAGGTTAATAATATGTTGAGATCCTATGTTGCACCGATACACCTATTTGTGAAGGCGTGTTGTATCCAATAGACTGATACACGGATACGCCTCCGATACGGCACCAATATGTGTCGGATACGGCTTTGCTGTATCCAATTAAAATAATATTTAATTTCAAAAGGACATGTATATCCGATGCACGTGTCTGTTGAAAAACAAAAAAAAAATCTGAAATAAAGATGTGTCGTATTTACTTCTGCGGTTGCGAGCAAGGTTCTCTCATTTCCGAGATGGATTTGAGTCTCTTGATGATATGGAAATATTAAAAATTGCTAATCTTTCACTTGATGAGCCTGAATTAGAAGCTATGATATTTATTGAAGATGATATAGAAGTTCAAAGACAAACCATTGAAGAGAAGCTAATCATATCATTCATTCTATAGAATAGTTGAAACTTCATATGCTAGACAATTTATGTTTATGCTTTTGTTGTTGTACTAGACATTTAATGCTTACTTTTATTTTGATATTATAAGTTGCAATGCTAAAAATGATATTACTTTCATTTTTTTGTAATTTCAAATCTTATGCTTTGATTGCTTTCTTAATTTTTATGTATGATTTATAAATTATAATGTCGTGTCCGCGCCGTACCAGTATCATGTATTTTTAAGAATTAGCGTGTCCCGTATCCGTATCATGTCGTATATGTGTCACCGTATCCGTATCGGTGCAACATAGCTGATATCACACATTTAAATCAGCAAAATTAATGACAAAACATAAGGACAACATCAAAAGTATGAATCATAAATTTGGTCAAAGCATATGATTGATAGTAGAAGATAAGATATTGTTGCG
Source organism: Dendrobium catenatum (assembly GCF_001605985.2). Taxonomy (NCBI): domain Eukaryota; kingdom Viridiplantae; phylum Streptophyta; class Magnoliopsida; order Asparagales; family Orchidaceae; genus Dendrobium; species Dendrobium catenatum. Next base: position 1,724,895 of record NW_021319683.1, on the reverse strand, counting down.
TTGATACGTCACTTACCAAATCCAAATTCTTGTTCGAGTCGAATTCCGATGAAAAGAAGGCTCAACATATTGGCGAGTACATGGACAACTCCAGCATGAAGCCAGGCACAAGTAACTAAGCGCCATCCTTGGTGCCCATGGACCACTTTACTTACGTCAAGAGCCCCCATTTTCTCTAATCTAATGGATTAAAAACATTGAGCTTCCTCAGATATAGAAGAGTCAGTTAAATCCTGCTAAAAATTGCGGACTGAAAAAACAACGTAAAATATAATCGAATATTAGCTCTATAAGAAATTGTTGAGCCAGGTTAAAAGTTATCACATTTGGAATGGTAGATCGGGACGATGCTGATCTAGGGGTAAAATAGAGTTGATTTCAAGTTAGTCAGCCTTGAGTCGAAATTGAAGATTTCGATTTCCTCTCAAGTCAAATTCCAGTTTAGTCAAAAATGATTAATTTTGAATTGGCTTCAAGCAAATTGCGTTAAGTCGTGTATGGGAATGTGCATATATCGTATCTCCGTTCATTTTCAAATTGAATCAAAGAGATTTTGATCGATCCATCTTCAAGTCAAAGCAAAACAAACTCAATTTCAAATCAATTAAAAATTGAACTATCAAGTGCGAATATAATCATCAGCCTTATGTTAATGTCAAGCACAACATAGAAGCAATTTTTAAGGGTGAATTGTTTAAACGTCAAAACATTTATCCTTTCTTCATCAATCCAAATAAATACCCAATAGCCAAAAAAGAGAAACTGCGTAATTTTTTTTTCCTTCTAAAAAAGCAATATGCAATGCAAAGATTTTAATTTTTAATGATTTATATATATATATATATATGTGTGTGTGTGTGTGTATAAGTTAGTCAAATAAAAAGATAAAAGTAGTTTCAAGTGAAGTGCATTAAGGATAAAAATAAAAAATACTTTTTATTAGAAGAGGATATTCATTAAAGGTGGATGAGATATTTTGCTAAGCTTTTCAATTAAGATTGTGAGAATACAATTGACTTTAGTGACCTTAGTACCCTAAATGAAAATAAAGTTTTTTATTTTTATCGGCATATTAGTAAAACTGAAGTTAGAGAGACTTTTAAGAAAATGAAGTGTGGAAATTGTTGGACCTGATAATATATCAATAAATGTGTGAAAATGTTTAGGAGATGAAGAAATTTCTTGACTTACTAAACTTTTTAATATTATTTTGAAGACTAAAAAGATGTGAGATGAGTGGAGAATGAGTTTTTTATTCTTATATTTAAGAATAAAAGTGATGTATAAGATTGTGTGAATTATAGAGGAATTAAGTTAATGTGTTATACTTTAAAACTATGTGAGAGAGTCATGGAGCATAAGTTAAGACGTGATACTAATATTTCTCAAATCAATTTGGATTCATGCTGGGTAGGTCTACCATGGAAGCTATACATTTATTGAGAAGTTTTATAGAGAAGTATAGAGAGAATAAGGAGGATTTATATATGATATTTATTGGTTTAGAGAAAGCATACAATAAAGTTCCAGGAGAAGTGCTACGAAGAGTTCAAGAAAAAAAAGAAGAAGTAATAATGCTTATATTCAAGTCATTGAGAATATGTATGCAAGAGCTGTTATTTGTGTTCAAACACAAGGTGGTCTGACCAAGTATTTTATTATTTCAAATGGATTACATCAAGGATTAGCCTTAAGCTCATATATCTTTTTGCTTTAGTCATGGATATTCTTACTAGACATTTGCAAGAGGTTGCACCCTGTGTATGTTTTTTGTTGATAAGATTAGAGAGGGAATTGAAGATAAACTTGAATTATGAAGGTCAACCTTAGAGTCTAAAGATTTTTGTTTGAGTAGATCTAAAATCAAATATATAAAGTATAATTTTAGTAGTAATAGATCCAGTGGAGGGATTGTTGTAATAATCCGAATATTTTCAAAATAATTTTTTTTAATGAAAAATTTAAATCTCAGCACCGTGCCATATTGAAGAAGAGAGATGGAAGAGAGAGAAGGTTATTCAGGGCTTTTCCATTTGTCAATTTTGTTCAGAGTTTTCTTCTATTTATTGTAAGTAATTCAAATCTCATATTAGTTTTCAATTATTTTGATTATTATATAAATTTTCTTATATTGAACAGAATTGATTACTTTCTATTATATTTGATTGTGACATTTGCATAAGCAAAAGAAAGGCTAGCTGTTAACACTATAAAATGGGTTGGTTGTTAAAACATAATACCCTCCATAGGAGGGTGGGCCTACGGGCTTTTCTTTAAAGATGATTTGCGATGTTATCCCAATTGTAGCCTATAACAAATGATTGATTATGCTAGCGGGCAGAGAGTGACGACTCTTTATTAATTTAATAAAGTCACATGTAATGATAATTGATTAAATTGATTAATTGAATATAATAATTGATTAATTGGATAAGTGATAATTAATATAACTGATGACCAACTAAAAAAAAGTTGGGATAAAAGATATTGAAAATACCACATTAAAGCTGAATATCCTGCATTACTAAATCATACATTGATGTATACATGCATTGATAGCACTGAAGACATTGACATATACATTAATATCATTGACAGTATTGGATGCATTGATAATACATAAATAAATGATTCATATGAATTGATAAGATAAATTCTTTTAGTGATTTATGAATGATTTTTGCATCGTTTTTTTACCGATTTATTGAATTTTATACAAATTATTGATTTTTAGACTCATTGTAATGATTCCCTAATTTTATTATTAATCATTTTGAATTTTATTGATTATATTTGATCATTAACTATATTGAGTAGTATTGATTATATTAGATCGAGCATTTCATATTAATTCTTTAGTTCTTACATAAAAAGCTTTAGTGAGTTTTGGATTACTGCTGAGTTTTTGAGCTAATTATATGAATTTTTATGATTTCAGGTCAATAAATGGATTAGGACTAGTCGTAGTGAGATTGTTAGAGATCGTCACGTTTTTTGTTGATTTTGTTTATATATATATATATTGTAGTTAAGAATTTGTGATAGATTATTGATTTTAACGATCTCTTAGCAATTGTATAAAGATTTTAGGAGAATGAATATTATGTAATATTCTGAGGTATGTAATTATTACTCGTTATCATTGGATATAGGTTTATTACTATGATGATTTATAGAAGCTCTGGTTGATTAATAAAGAAAATAAAATAAATAATTCTTTCAAATTTAATTATGGGGCATTGCAATTGTGACTTTAGGCAATCAAGTCATTAATAAGAGTACACATTTTAGATATCTTGGATCTATTGTTCAGTGATGATAAAATAGATGGTTATATTATTGGTAGAATTCAAGTTGGAAGGATGAAGTGGAGGAATACATTGAACTTGTTATGTGACGGGAAAGTCGTCTTTAAACTTAAAGAAAAATTCTATAAGATGATGGCGAGACTTGCAATGCTTTATGACGCATAATGTTTTCCATTAAAAGAGAAGCATAATATTAAGTTAAGTGTTGCATAGATGAGGATGCTCAGGTGGATGAGTGACTTTACTTTCAGTGGCTTCACTCTTAGAAACAGGAACCAAAATAAGCATAAACGTAAAAAGGTTGGAGTATCCCCAGTGAAAGATAAGATTAGAGAGAGTGATCTTGGATGGTTTGGTCACATAAAACGGCGGCCTTCCGATGACCCGGTTAGAAGAGTAGATGTATTAGATTTGGCTTATGTTAAGAAAGATAGAGGCAGACCTATAAAGACTTGGTTAGAAAATATTAGAAATGACAATTATTTATTATATTTAAATGAGAATTTGAATCTTAACATGACACAATGGAGAAAAAGGATTCACATAGCCGATGCAACGTAATGGGATAAAGGCTTGATGTTGTTGTTGTTGTATATATGCAATGCATCAACTCATTAGAAAAGGAACCAACCTATCAAAGTAATATTTGAACTTGTTTTTCCCATGCAACTCTTTAAGTGCTAAACTACATACATAAAACTGATGCAATTTACAAATATCTGATTGGGGAGCATTTACAAGATTAAGTCTAAATTGATTTTGTGTGACCCCATTATCGTGTGACCCCATTATCAGGAGATCAATCAACCAGTTTTCCGATAGTTCCAAACAATAGAAGTACTAATTTAGTGAGTTATATAAGAAACCCACCTAGAGCAAACAAAATAAGAAACTTATAATTACTAGCATTAGATTCACAATAAGTAATCAACAGGATCAGGAATCTGATAAGTGATAAATGGAATTCAAAATAAGCATGCCACGAAAGAAACTGATGAAATTTTGAGCAGTTACCTGCACTATCGAATAAATATTAAAACGCAAGAGACATATAATTGGATTCCAGATTGTGTACGGAATGAATTACTACTTGTCAGATATTTCAGTGAGATAAGAGTCATTATTAGGCCCCTACAGCAAGCACACTTGAAATCGTTTTGAATCAATATAAGTTATGTTATGACCCTCGGTCAGTTTAGGACATCGAAAATTTACATGAAACTTTCTGAACATCTGTTAAGAATTAATTTAAAGTAAAATACAGAAATTTTGTAGTCAGCTTGCCGGCTCAAATCAGAGTTCAGAAATATAGAAATATTTTTCCAAAGTAAATAAGGCATTAAAACATTCGTTGATTAAAACCACAGAATAATAATGTACGCATAGCAAGCTATATCTAGAGGGCGTACAAAGGCAATAATAATAGGAACAATGATAACACAAAGCAACCATCGAGGTAACATGTGAAAATCACATTATAGAGGGTATGGATGAATACATAGTGACTACAAGTAATCATAAAAGTCAGTTTCCAAGATTGAGAGGCATGTTTTTCATCTTTCTGAACATTTTAAATCCTTATAAAAGCAACAAATCCCCAAAAATAAGCAGACATCTTACTCTCCTACCACCACAAAAAAAAAACCCACTTGGTTGAGTGATATTTCCTTTGACCTCCAAAGTGGAGGTCAAAGGTTCAAACATGTGTGAAAAAATAAATTTTAGTCTCCTTAAAACTCAAATTATGTTTTCAATTTCTCATAGCAGAAAAAAAAGCATCATGTTCTAGATTTGAAACCTGTAAATTACAGGAATTCCAATATAGCCTTCCCTAGTTTTCAGAATTTAACCCGCCCATTCACTATATTATATTAAAAATTCAACGCTAAAGTTATGTCAAGGACGTTTTTAGTTAGTGAGAACAGGAAGCAAATAAAAGATTTTTGTAAAAAGAAACAAGTAAATGAAATGTTAGTTTCTACACATTTACAAAACCTACTGCAAGTTTTTCTTCTAGTTTGTACGTTCTCTCAAGCATCACCCTTTGTCGAGTAGTAAGGCATTCTCCCTGTATATGCAGTCTCTGAAACTTTCGTTGTTCTTAAATACATATGATCTAAAAGTAGGGGTATAAATGAGTTAAATATGAAAAAGTTGAGGCTTTGTTCGACTCGGTTCATTAACTATTGAATTGAACACAAATGAGCACAAGTTTGTCAACAAGCTGAAAAATCTTGTTCATATTCGAGAAATTTATTATAAAGTTGAACATGCACAACAAGCTAAATCTATGACCGTCAAATCATCAACATTTTTTCTAAAAATGACTATTTGCATGAAGAAATATTTGTGATTTTCATAGTATAATGCCCTTGCAATCCGGATGTAAAGTTGCGTCCGACGTCCGCACAAAATAATTTCTTCTTATGTAGAGGTTAGCAGTGCTTGGTTGAAGAATAGCAAACTATGCTTTGTGCATAAAAAATGTGTGCCCAATGTTTTAACTTTTAAGCTCCCTCGAATGCAGAGTCTGGAGATGTTGATGCCCGTGGTACAACCTAGCAGGCAGATTTTTTGTACTACAATTCTTATATTTTTCTTGTTTAAACTGGGTTTGGCAATTTATTTATGTTAAAATTAAACTGGGTAAAAAAAAGAGTTTTTTTTTTCTTTTTTTAGAGTGGAGTTGGAAACAGAAACAAAACCAAGCTAAAGCTAATCCCTTCCACCCCCGTGTACAGCTTTAATTCAGATTAGCTGCTTATTCCAGTTTTACTAATTAAATTTCTGTCAAATACAAAATTAGATGTAGAACTTTCCCTATTCCTGATCTAGACGCGTATGGTTTCCCTACAGCATCCGATGACCCAGTAATGTATCAGATAAGTTTCTATCGGAGACTCTTAAGCATCTGCAGTAAACGACTAGGATGCTGCCTGCAACACAAAGTAGATTCCTAAGGAAAATAATCGATTAACAGTTAAATAATATATTCCCTTAAATATACTCAATCATTATTCAACACAATTGCAAGAAAAACAAACATAAATCAATCAGGACTCAATTCCAAACCGCTAAAATCCAATCAAAGGCTACCCCAAACTCATTCAAGTAAACTTTCATCAAGGCAATCATTCTAATGTCTTACTGATACAAGTAATCAATCAACTCAACCCATCATCCAAAACAAGAAAGCACTGCCACTTTTCCAAAATCTTAAGACAAAGATTATTCCATCGTAATTAATGTCACTGCAACATGACATGATGGCATTATGCCGCTCCGAATCCCTGATTGGGCCAAAATCCAATCCACGTATAATATAATAAAAAAATCCAAAGAAATCACAGAGATATCATTCTAAGAAACATCAAGAACCACTCACGTATTGGACGAAGGCCCGAGGAGGGGATTCTCTTTGAGGGGCTGGAAGGAGAATCTTCCGAGGAAAGAAGCAACGCACGATATCGAATTTCTAGGGCAGTTGTTCACAAACATCGTGATCGCAAAGAGCAAGACGTTCGCCGCAATAAAAGCCGGCACCAACCACGGCCTCCACCGCCGGAACGGCATGGTCTCGCCTGAGAGAATCCCCGCCTCCGCATCCGATGGCTGCCGCTGCGGTGGTCCCGAGCCCATCTCTAAGGGGTGAATGCTGTTGTCGCCAACCCTCGACTGGACCCTTACCTCGATCTCCGATGCGGACGACGCCTTCCTTCCCATATAACGAATTTTATCGGCTCCAAATCGAATTCATCAGCGAATTGGATTGGTAAAAATAAGGTTTTTAATGGAACGAAAGAGAAAACTACAAGAAGCTTTGATGTGATGGAGAAGAGCGGATCAAATCGGTGGAAGCAAAGCAGACGAAAATAAGAAGAAATGGTTTGTTTGGTTGGAGACCATAACAAATGGTGAGTCATCATTTATTTAACTTTTTTATTTATTAATTATTTAGTCAAATCAATTAGAAAAAATTTTATTGCAGTTTAATTATTGCTATTTAGATTTATTATTTGAATTATTCAAAACTAAAATAGCCTGTCATGCATGTACATGGTAATAATCGAAAGTACAATTTCGTTCATTTCAACCTTTTTGACAAGTTTTTGATTTTTTAAAGGGATTTTATTCCAAAGAAAAAAGCGGATACAAATATGTCCAATAAAAAATCAAGTCAAAATTATAATTCTAAAACTATAAAAATAGACTAAATAAAGAATGAAGCAAAAGCCAGCCAGCCTCAATCATTTGGAAGAAGCTTTATGCAAATACCCGGAAGCTAGGTAAGAATTATCCAGAGGAGGAATCAAGCAACATCCACCAAACATATTAACCACTACCAATGATTGCCAACAAGTCAAAGTCGTCCATGAGGTGAACAGAAAATTGTCACATCATTGCCTGGACCTCGAAGAAAAAGCAATAACCGCAAAGACATGCCCAACACCAACAAAGTAGAAAAGGAAAACTTTTACCGCGTAACTTTTGGTATGTTTTAGAGATCATGATTTTACACGTTTTGGATATTTTTTGGAGAATTTTCACAGGATATTTTGAATTCTGTGGAGTTTTTGTCTAATATTAAATTATCTAATTGTCGAAAAATATTGCTTCAGTACAATTAAAGTCTTGAAATGATGTTTTACACGATCTCTGATAATTTGGTAATTTTCTAAAACTGTGAATTTTTTATCAGTTGAATTTACATTGTCTGCCGTTATACTCTCTGACGATTTTCTGCTCTGATGATTTTCTGATACGAATTTGATTTCTTTGAATATGATATGATTTAATATTTGATTTGATATGATTTAATGTTTGATGTGATTTGAATGATATCAGAATAGAGTTATAATGGGCCGGAATCCTTTAAGATTCTTTCTGTGTCAGGGAAGGGAGGCATAAAGGGCCAGAATCCTTTGAGATTATATTTGTTAGGGAATATGAAAATGAATTCTGATCTGATAATTCTATATATCTGATATATTCTGGTGCTTTAAGTACAAAGGGAGTCATAAGGGGCTAGAATCCTTTGAGATTTTGTATGTGTTAGGGAATGGAGGCATAAGGGGCCAGAATCCTTTGAGAATCTGTCTGGATCTGATATGTGATTTAAAAAATGTGATTTATGATTTATATGATTCTGTGATACGAATTTATTTCAGTTTTTTTGTATCTGTTATTTAGGAATATCTGAAGTCTGTTTGTTTATCTGTTCTATACGAATATCTGCATTCTGTTTAATTATATGATTTCTATATGATTATCTGAATTATGTACGACTATTTGAATAAATTATTTTAAAGCTTTTTGTGAGTATTTTGATATGAGATTTTCTGGAGATTTTGATCGGCTAGTGTATGCTTGCTGAGCTGTTAGCTCACTGTGGATATCTTCATGGTTTTCAGGTTCTAGGAAAGGGAAGGAGGTTTTGGACTAGCCGTTCTGTATCTGATCTGAGATTATGTATTTTGTACTTTTGATTTTTTGTACAGTCATGTCTTTTCTGTTCTGTTCTGTACTTTCTGTTTATAGACATGCACTGTAATGTATATGATTATTTTGAGGAAAAAAAGAAGAAATGTTGGATGAATTTCTGTATATTTGTAGTAGCTCTGTGTTCTATAGTCTTGTGTATATTAGAAGAAAGTCTGAAAGCAAATTTCAAAGCTAGATTATGGGGTTCATCCGTCGCGACTCAATGCGATGGGATACGTCCCGGTTGGGTTGGGTCATGATATGTGAAAGTCTGCATGTGTTCCAAAGCGGGCCCTTGAGGTCTGTGTGTATATTTTATAAATCTAGAAAATTTTCCCTAGAATGCCATAACAATAGGTCTAGTGGTGCCATTAATTCAACTCTCTACTTTGCCAAACTAATTTATTTGTGGAGCTGTGGGCTCCAAGAGGGACCATCGCGACGCCCGTGATTGGACCACGCGGCCCTCGACCGAATTTTAATATTAAAAATATATTTTTTTACTATTCAAATTATTTTCATCTAACCATAACAATCAACTAGAGAGAGGGATCGAGGATGATTTCTAGAGAGAGCAAGTTTTGGGCCACTTCAAGTCATTTTCTACTAACTAACCATTTTCAAATGTTGTCTGACTTGAGAATCATCTAAGAGTGGGAGTAGTTATTTTGAGAAGATAAGTAGATTTGGAACCCTTAAGTTCAGGAAATGCAATTATTTTGGATATATTTTTGTTGGTGGTAGTATGGCCATTTCTAGCAGTTCTCTACATATACGCTCGAGTTTTGGTATGTAACACGCAGGGCCGTGATACTAGATGACATGCCAGTATTTTTGTTATGGCCAAATTGGACATAGAGTTGAAGAATTTTTGTAAATAGCACTTGATCGACTTTCTAATGTTTATTCTGAGAGCTCTGTCAGAGTAGCAGGGAGACCAAAACTATTCCACCTCAAGGATATATTGATGCAGCTTCTTATAGAGGTAGTGGTCTGTGATAGGGAGAAAGTTTGTAGGTGTTTAGAGAGAGCCTAGTCGTTCTGTGTCTCCAACTCCCATTCATCTATGTGTATATAGTCTGAATCAACAAGAGGTTGTGGATTCTCCTGATGTGGAGACAGGTATGGCTTATGTTTTAGCTACGCCTTATCATATTTTATTTGATTATGGTGTCAGTCTGTTGTTTAATTTTGAAGATACTCCTATCTGCTATGTTTACCTTATAAATCGTTATCTCTTACCTTATTTATTATTCTTCCAACTATAGATAGTATGATTGTTAGTAAATTTTATCTCTGTATGTTAGAAATTTTTTATAGAAAGTGAAATTCTAGTTTAATAGTTTAATTTTGCCTATTTTTTAGTTTGATGGCATTTTGGGCATTAATTGGTGAGTTGTTGCAAGGCTCATATTGATTGTTTGAAAAGGAAAGCAACTTTATTTATGAATAATAAGAGTTTGATATTTCATGGAGTAAGAAGTGTTCTGGCTTGTCTGGTATCGACTCTAGAAATGGATAGACTGTGAAAGAAAGGTAGTATGATATTTCTAGCTTATGTTAGAGATATGAGAATAGATTTTGGATCATTGTATAATGTTCCTATGGTACAGAATTTTTAGATATTTTTCCTAAAGAGTTGGTAAGCTTACCACTTGATAGTGAATTGAGTTATGTATTGATATGTTTTCTGCTTTGATATCCAAATCTTTATATAGAATGGAATTTAAAGAGCTTCAGGAGTTGAAGGTATAGCTTTAGGAGTTGATTGATAGAGATTTTGTCTATCCTAGTGTGCCTCCATATGGAGCACCTATTTTATTTGTAAAAAATAAGGATGGTACTATGCGAATGTATATCGATTATAGGGGGCTGAATAAGATAACTGTAAAGAATAAGTATCAATTTTCACAGATCGACGATTTATTTGATCAACTATCAAGATCATCTATGTTTTCTAAAATTGATATGAGATCCAGATACATCAGTTGAAGATTAAGGAAGAAGATATTTCCAAGACTGCTTCCACCACAAGATATAGACATCATGAGTTCTTAATCATGCATTTTGGGGTAAGTAATGCTTCGGTAGTTTTTATGAATTTGATTTGCATAATTTTTTAGACTTTATAGCATCAGTTTGTCATTATATTTATTGATGATATTCAGGTATACTCTGAGTCTGAAGAATATCAAGTACTTCATCTAAGAAAAGCCTTGAAAACTCTGAGATGGCATAAGCTTTATGCTAAATTCTCTAAGTATGCTTTTTTGGTTGAAGAGTGTCACATTTATAGGGCATGTGAGTAGTAGTGCAGGTATAATTATTGATCCCAAAAACATTCCGACATTTTCTATTGACCAAGGCAAACTACAGAATTTGAGGTTTGTAGTTTTTTGGATATGACTAAATTATAGGAAATTTGTAAGTGTTTTCTCATATTTCTATACTTCTGACCATGCTGACTTAGAAGTCAGTGGCTTAAGACTGGATTCCTGAGTATGACTAAATTTTTCAGAGATTGAAGGATTACCTAATGACGACTCTAATTTTGATGATTCCCTCTAGCATTGACGTATTTTAGTATTCATAGATGCCTCACTTAAAGGATTTGGTTGCATTATGATGCAGTTGGGAAAAGTTATAGGTTGTGCTTCTAAATAGTTAGGGCCAAACGAAAATAATTATCTCACACATGATTTCGAATTTGTTTCCATCATATTTGCTCTAAAGATCTAGCGACTCTACTTGCATAGGTTCATGTGTGAAATTTGTATAGATCACCAGAGTTTGAAATATATTTGTATACATAAATATCTAAATTTGAAATAGTGGAGGCGGCTTGAGTTAATTAAATATTGTGATTTGATGATTCAGTATCAGTATGATAAGGCGAATAGTAGCAAATGCTTTAAGTATGAAGTCTTTTGGTGTATCATTTTCTCTGCATGCTTCTATTAATTATCAAGTTCAAGATGTGGAAAAGTTGGAGTTAGAAATTGTGAGATCCTTGGATACATATTTAGGCACATTATCACAAATGATTATACAACCTATGCTGTAGGAGAGAACTCAAGAAGCTTAGAAGTCAGATATAGAGTATCTGAAGTTGATTGATTAAATCAAGTCTAGTAAGATATCTAATTCTCATGTTATTGTCTGCAAGAATAGATTGTGGGTTCCTATTATTGAAGATATGAGAAGTGAGGTTCTACATAAGGCACATTATTCATGCTATACAATTCATCTTAGAAGCAATAAGATTTACAAGGATCTGAAAGGTATGTTATTATGGCCCTATTTGAAGAGAGATGTAGCAGACTTCGTTTCGAAATGTGAATTTTATCAGTAAATGAAAGCAAAGCATCAACTATCAGGCCTTCTTTTGCAATCATTGCATATTCCAGAGTGAAAATGGGAGGTTGCAACAATAGACTTTACTATGGATTTTTCGAGGTTTAGGCAAAACCACGATACTATCAAAGTCGTGATAGATCGTGAAACAAAGTCTGCACAAGAGATGAAAAATATTCTTAGGGTATTTGCTACTTGTGAGCAGTTTAGGCAAGTTTTTTTTTCATGGCGAATATTTTTCTTGAGATATGTGACCGTTCGAGCTGAGTCTCTTTAGAGGACATGTTCCATACAACATGTTCAAGTATACAATAATAATAACTATTATTATTATTATTATTATTATCCAAGAAAACGTGATAGAGAATTACAAGTTACCATATTTCTGGTATTTAATACTTGTAAGGATTCCTTCTTCTTCATAAAAGGATATTAGTTGTTCTATGAGAGAATAGAATTGTCTCATAATTAAAGCAAGCATTTAATAACAAAAAATTTCAAAAGCTTATTGTTAGACAACCAGCAGAAATTTAACAACTCACAGGTCAACAACCCTTAAGGAATGAACAGCTGCTGTTCACCTAATATTAACAATAAGGCCAGGCCAACTACCAAAGACAATTATTTACAATTGTTAAGAAAAAATTTTGAGCTAAATATTTGACCAAATTTTAATTAAAATAAATATTAATGTTAGTATTGACGAGTATTCCCTCTTAGGAGCAGATTATTCGAAGATCTCGTCATCAAATTTGCTACTAAAGTCGGATATCATCCACTTCAATCAATAAAATATAAATTATTTATATAAAGTATAAACTACAATTAAAAGAATTTTAGCTAAAATGCGAGCCGGACGGGAGGAAATCTCGTCTTTGCCATCGTGCAGACACTCCGTTTGCGCTAATTAGATTTTGTTTAGTCAATTAAGGCAAAATTACGCACACATTACACAAATTTTGATCTCAAAATCTCTTAGTTGATAGTCAAAACTCTCAACCAATAAATCAAAGTAAGATCATTTCTAACTGAAAAACTCATTTTCCACTCCAAAATGCAGTAATTCATCTCCAACAGAATTCTATTTCTTAACACAAAAAAGAATATTCCGTGTATATTCTTTCTCAACCACATGCAACAACCTTTCTCCACTCCGCTTTTTCTGTTTCCGTCAAAAATGTGCTTGTGAACAGTGCAACGCCAATATTTATGTCACACTGTTCACGACGAGAGAATGGCATGTCTTTTGTCATTAAATTATTGAAGTTCGTGGATGCCAAACAATAGAGTTTGGTTAGAAATTCTCTAACATGAGTTTAATTAGAATGTCCTAAATCTATCTCTTTCCACATTTAATGTATGAAGTAGGTCGGTCGGCCAGGGTTTATGGACCGCCAAACGCATTCGGCAAAACCTGACGTGACAGAGGACGATTCCTCTTCAAAGAAAAAAACACAGCTCTAACAGAAATCTGGCAAATTATTACGTTCAGTGTCTGAATTCGTCCGGACACCAATCCAGACGCCCCGTGTCACCAAATACACCGGGACCCAATGTATTCAGGTGACATGGTGCATTTGGATTGGGTATCCGGACGTCCGGTGACGTAATAATTCACCCAGAAATCTACATGGTCTTTGTCAGTTGTCATCAAAGTAGGGCCCACCGAATTCCGCCTGGGAGGAAATGACCATAACTTTCTTGGCTGAGGCATCACGTTATGGAAGACGTGGTCTCGTAGAGAACCCGGCTTTGAGTGAAAGCATTCTACAGATGCTGATTTTGACCTCTTACCAAAGATGCCATTTCTGTGAGATATTATTCAGTGCAGTTTTCGAACGAATCTGATGGTCAATCTGGATGTGTCATCTCATTCAATGTATTATATATTGAATGACGTGACATGTTCAGATTAATCTCAGGAAACGTCTGTACCCTACACAGAATAATTTTTGAACTTCACATAAAAAACCACCATTATAAATTTGAAGAGTTTAGGTAGCTCATTTTGGATGGATCTGCTTGTTGTAAACTTTTACTATCAACCAAAAAATTTTAGATTCGAATCTTCCATATCATATATGATGTGTGAATTTATCTTAATTGACTTAAATATCCCAAAAACTAAAAACAAAATTTAATAGTTTCCAAGAAAATGATATGTTTTGCCTGAATCAGTATAATAAGTTTAACTGCAGACCGAGCCGCGGCGCTCGGATTGACAAAAAATTTTAACTTCTATTTTTTTGAAACTGTGAGGATCATATTCAATCATGTTTATTGAGCACACAAAAATTTACATAAAATGCCAAAAATTATCAAAAGACCAAAACAGGTTATGAGAAATAATCAGAACTCTATGAAAAATAATTGATGGCCAGAAGTCTCTAAAAAAAATGGAAACAATAATATATTGATTCTGTAAGACTACACAAATATAATCCCAGCAATAGAGATGATAATCAGCTACAAATAAACAGATAGATCCCGCATAACAATCAGCAAAAATGCATTGAGAGTATCCAAAAATCCAGCAATTGGTAAAGGATCCAGTAAGCCATGACCAAACCAGAAAAGAAAACAGAAAATATAATCCATATAACCTTCCAAAGGACTAATTCCTTCAAAAAGAAGCAGATAGTCCTCCAACTTATTCTAGAATCTATTCCATCCCAGCCATTGAGATTTGAGAGACACTAATGAATAACCAGTTCTTCCAAAAAGAAAACCAATACATCAAAGCAGCCAATGTGAGGTGGGTGTGGGTGTAAGAATCAAGTGCATATATCAAAAACTTCAGCTTCATTTGAGGCAGCTTTCGTACTGATTTTTAAAATAATTTTTTGAAAAAAATTTTCCTAAAAAGTTGTTGTAGAAAGTCATTAGCCCAAAGTAGCTGTGAAAAAAACTGATCCAAATAAAACCTTAAACTCGTATAAATCCGAATGGCATTGCTTGAAAATGATAAGTAGTTGTGATAAATATTTTGTTTGGAATAATTTTTGTAATGTTTTTTAAAATAGCTTTTTAATACAAAAATATCAAATTCAAAAAAAAAAAAATTGTACTGAAAAGTTGTTTTAGAAAGCAAGAAGACAATTATCTCAAACGAAGCCAAAGTCTCCACCATAAAGATAAACCATTAGCCCAAAGTAGAGCTAAAATATCATAGCAACAAATGTGATAGAAAGTAAAAAAAAAAGTCAAAAAACCACATCCAATATAAGTCCAAGCGCAAGAAGATTTTAAAGAGTTGCAGGACAGTGTAATATAACGGAAAAAAACAACACCAAATCTTTCATATAACACCATGTCAGTACCAAATAGGCAGTCACAGTACATAAGAGTAGTAGTCACTGAGATCCATAAAAATGCCCAAAATAAAGACAAATAAGTATAGCAGTTTAATGCCCAGAGGAATATCGAATGTCTTTCTCAAAAAATTAGTATTTACTTTTGAACAGCTAAATGAATTTTGGTTCATAAAATCATCATAATGGTAAGATAAGGAGCGAATAAAATTATAAAGAATTCACCCAAAAGATTATACACCTGAAATAGACTGAATGAAGTTCAAATAAACTGTAATAGCATTTACTTTCACAAGAGACAAAAAATAACCATAAAAAATTATTTAAATGCCAGCATTCTTCCTAGATGTGTGCATCAAGGTATATATATATATATATAATGTTCGGTGCAATTAAACAAAAACAAAAGAAAGGAAACACTAGTTGAGCAACTTATGTCCAGGCACTGTACTTGATCTAGACAGCTTCCCCCTGCAAGTAATATATATGTAATTCAAATTAGTTTCACCAAGATAAGGAAATGAGACATTATTTGAGAACTAAACCAGCATAGGATATGATGCAACAAAAAAAGTCCAAATAGGTAAATAATTGAGATTAGAAAATAAGACAATTTAGATTGGTGATAAGATTCCAATTGAGCTTCAATGAAAAAATTATGATTATTGTTTACGGTTGTAAACATATTAATTAACAGGTTTAAGGACTTCAAACACTTGATGCGATAAAAAAAAGGTATATCATAGCTTAATCAAAATATTTTCACAACCAAAGAAAATATTATATCAAGATATCTTGAACAAAAAATGATCCGGATGAATTTTGAAATTCATATATTTATTTTGAGATTGAATGTAATATATAATTAAATTTAAAGACATCAAAATTCATCTTGATCAAATTTGATGAAGATATTTGGTCCCTTTGTTCATTTTCACAACTAATTGTGAGAAAATGAAATCATAGATTTAAATCATAATGTTATATACTTTTATTATATAACGAGAATTTGATTTTTAAATAGAAATAATGGAGAAAAATGATTCACGTAACTGATCCCACGTAGTGGGACAAAGGCTTGTTGTTGTTGTTGTCATAGATTTTGAGTTCCAATGGAAACATAGCCGTACCAAAGGAGTTCTCAAAGATTGAACAAAGACAACATAAAAAATACGGGAAATACAATGGTTAGAACTTAGAACTTTCAGGCCACCAAATCTTCAATTTTAATTACAAAATAAGATGCAGCCTGGAGTTACAAATCTACAAGTTCAGATACGGCACTAGTTCATAATAATTAGCTCCAAGTTTCATATGATATCCTAATTTGTTTAGGGGCTAATTGGTTGGATTTCAAATGGGTATTAAATATTCCAAATGTCAGGATTTTGAAAATTTTGGTGTTTGATTTGATGAAAATAAAATGCAAAGTAAATATAGTGTAAATCAATTTAATTCATTTTTTAGGTAAACTAAACTTGCCCAGGTTTGAGCAAGAACGGTTTACACCACAAGCAAGCTCGCTTGATCACCGCCAACCGCTGTCGAACAACACCATCATCCGCCACTGGCCATAACAGTCGGCCATCGCCACCACTGTCAGCCACCAAAATCGCTGCCGGCTGCCGCCACCCGCCGGTCATATGTCGTCATCTTTAGATTTTACACTACATTCATTTTAATTCAAACCAAATAAAAAAAAAACATTCACCTGAATTTACTTTTCTCTTCCAAACAACTTCAAAATATTCATTTTATTATGTTGTAAATCTCAATCGAGTTATGTTTTTCATGAGTTTGATTTCCTCATTGAATTTCTTTGATTCAGATCATCATTAAATTATAATTGGTGCTGACATCTTGTGTTCACGACTAAACATTAAAAGAAGATTTAATTGGTAGGGATTTGAAATTAAAACTATGAATTACAAATTTGATTAATGTCACTGTTATTCATCACATCATTTAGTTGCAATACGAACCTTAAATTCTAACATGTCATATGCATCAAATTAGTATCATAGTCAAAAAAATTGTCAATGCGTCAACTAGAAGTGGGATACAATATCAAGAAAGTTAATTAACATATCATTAAAAAATGCAGTTTTGACTAATTTGCAACATCAATTAGCTAAATTGTTAAATAAGAAAAATCAAATAATAATGTCAATCAAGCTAAGTAACAAATTAATTTCATGCTAATGAACTTAAAGTTAAATCTAATCATAATGGCTATTCATTAGAATGCTAGCAAGATTGAAGGACAAGAAAATCATTGGGGCATTAATAATCATGATAGACGTTCCAGAGTGAATGATGATGAAGTTTATGAAAATCATATAAGTCAAAATATTAACAAAGATGATAACCAATAAAAGTTTAACATTGACGTGTCTAGTTTTGATTGAAAAATTAATATTTTTTAACTAAAAAATGGAAATTGATAATTTCGTTTAAAGATGAACGGTATCAAATGCACGTCCCCTTTCCTCATCAACTTCTCCATGGGTAGCGCCAACAACATCTCCAACAAGGATGTGCCAAAATGGCAATCAGGATTGTGCCTAGACTCCTTAATATGCTTTGATTCTGAGTTGCCTCCTCCATTGTTCATTGTTCAGTTTCAAATGGTGCTCAATTAAAATTTCAACAAGTTCTCAACCTCTCCCTCGAGTAAGGGGCATCCACGGGAATACTGGAACCTCCATCATGCTTAAAAAATATAAATGGTCAGTTTCATGAGACACAGAGGTCATCTATCCCACCGCACTTAAAAATCGAGCATAGGTCTTCAACACTGCACGAACGAATTTTCCCACCGTGGGGAAACTACGTAAACGTGTACTCAAGTTTGCAAGTTTCCCCACCACACTGGATATATATAAACAGGTAATTATGATTGCAAGTTTCCTTGTCGTGCTGGAACTAAATGAGTGGGTACTTATTATACCTTGTGCGAGGCCAACAACGAAGACACGACGACGAGGCGAATAGCAAGAGGCAAAAACACGAATTCTCTTTTTTTTTTCCTTTTTTGTAGATTTCTCTTTTTAGCTCTCTGATATATATAGGGAATATGGGAGAGAAAGAGCATGCTGTTTTTTTCTTTTACAGAAAGAGAGAGGTAGGAAACTAAAAAAATGTTTTTCTCTCTCTTTAGAGAAAGAATGGGAGGGTGTGTGGCATAGAGAGAGAGAGACAGAAGAATGAGAGAGAGAGAGATAGAGAGAGAGGAATGTAGAGAGTGTGTGAAAAATCAATTTGTAGAGAGAGAGAGAGAGATTGCAGGTGAGATCTTGGAGGTTGGGTGAGTTGCAAGTTGCAGGCAAGTTGTAGGAGGCTAAGGTCGAAGATTAGGTGCAGGTAGCTCAGGTGATTAGGCTGGAGGTGGGTTGATGAGTGGAGAAGAAAGGTCGGGCAAAAGTGGGAGTGGGCAGAGTCGAGGGTCGGACTAAGTTGGAGACGTATCAAGTTTGAGAATGACAAGGAGATCCAGTCAGTTTTTCTGCATACCGCCGGGGTTAGCTAGAACTAGAAGGTTGAAGCTGCTGGGCTGGAGTTGCCAGCGACTGGTGGGTAGGTTGGTGCAGGTTTGAAGAATAGGTGGGTTAAGAGGAGTGGCTCTGGATTTAGAGTAGTAAAGGAGAGTGGCTCTTTATACGAGCAGAAGGGGAGATCGAGTGGTTGGTTGGGTGAATGGCTAGCTTGAGGGGACCATGCTAGAGGTTGTGTTTAGAGGACTTCTGTGCGCGGAACCAATCGCCAACAACAACTGGAGGTTGTAGGTGCAAGTGGGTGACTGGAAGAGAAAATGGGGGTTCTGTCGATTTGAGCTTGTGTGAATAGGGAGGAGAAGGGGTCTTGGGTGTTCAAACAAGAGAGGAAGTACATGACGGGAGAGACAAGACTCAAATGTTTTAGATTTAGGTAAGAGAGTTTATTATCTCTTCTTTTTTGTATAGCTTGATGACGTGATTGAATGGGGGAAGAGATTTGGTCAGGATGAGGGTTAGGAGAGGATGGATAAAATTGCAAATAATTTTTTAATAATATATATATCAAAGAGAAATGAATTATTGAAATTTATTGATTCTTCTTACCATTCATTTATTGAAATAGAATAAATTATCAAAGAGAAATGAATAAACTCTTAGTGCAGTTTCCCATTCGGTGTGCATCTCAATTTGTATGCCATCACCTCGCGAGTGAACATTATTTGAATTTGGACTCATGACAACCCTAGAAATATGGGTCTCTTTTCAGCTAGTTTTGACGTTTTGGACGTAACAACAAGATATGTTTTACGAAGGGGTGTTGTTCGGGTGACCTCAGGCAACTTCACACCCGTTATCCATCATTCTCACTCATGTTTGCGCAAATAAAACACATGAGTCACTTCTTGGTAATTTTATTGTCTCAAACGCAGTGGAGCAATTTGTTTTTCAATCATGCATCATTTGATGATGTTGCATAATGTTACTTTCACCCACCATCGTGCTCGTACTCTCGCATTGTCATGCATGTGAGCTAGTCTTATTTGATAAATTCGGTGTACTACGTGTATCAGTGCAATTTGTTTTGCAAATGGATGAAATATGGGTGGTTTTGACCGCGATCAAGATGCTTTGATGCTCTTTCCCATGACATTGTGGCATTCGAGCTTTGCTACGCACAACGTCATATCAATTGGTCATATTCACATTGCAGTCGCTAGCACCGATTTTAGCACTGACACGAAGGCCGACTGTAACGTGCAGGTGAGGTGGGCAGCAAGGGGTATCGAGCCGAGAGTTTCAAATATGAAATGTTCAAATAGGGAGGGATGTGAGTGAGAGAAGCGGGTTGGGAGTTTTAGACATAGGTTATTGTTATCGTTGTTAATATAGCTTTTTATGACATAAGCTGGGATGGATTACCACTGAAATAGCAGCGAATTCAGTAAGAATTTAAATAGGAATATATAGATATATATAATTAATTAATTAATTAGATTAAAGTAAAATAATATATAAAAAAGTATGAATCGATCGATGTATTACTTCTTGTTTTGGTACAGCTCGATTTTTGTGTCATCACCTCACACACGAACAAATTTCCCTCATTGATTCGTGCAACAATCCATGCAATATAGATGTCTTTCTAGGTAATTGCAATGTTTCGGATGCAACAACGAAGTATGTTTCACAACAAGCAACATTCAAGCAATGTTGTGTAAGTTTGCGTCTGTAGTCTATCATTTTCAATTGTGGTCGTTCAACTCGTGTGTGAGGGATCCTTCTGAGTGTTTTTTTATATCCTGGATGCAATGAAGCATTCAATTTCATGATTGGGCATCGTTTCAGATGATTTTACGCCACATCACATCTGCCAATCATCATGCTCGCCATTGCTTGATCGTCTTGCAAGCGAGCGATTCCTTCATAAATTCGACGCTCTGAACACGTCGATGCAGCCCATTTCATAAATGGAAAATTGTTTAAGTAGTTTTAGTAGTGGTTGAGGCGTCTCGAGTTCTTCACATGCGACTTCATGTCCGCAAGTTGTCTTTCTCGATGTACTCAATTGATCGTGAAATGCATACATAGATCAATAGTGATCCCCATATCACTAACTCATTGGCAATCAACTATGCTGATGCCAAGCAATAAGATTCTTCATCCCAACGAGAAAATTCAGAAGGCATTTGCATTGTACTCTCCATTGAAAGGAGCATCCACCTTCACCCTTTTTGAAATTTCATAAAATTCATCTCCACGTGGTTCAGGCTATTCTAAATAATCTATATAATTTCATTGCTATGTGGGGAGAAATCATGAATATCTTCATCAAATTCCTCTTCATCTACATGATAAGATAGGGCAATCCAAAGTGCAAGTAAAAATTTGATCAATTTATGAATATCAAAAGATGCCTGCTTGGAATAGTGACAAAACTACTAAATTCATAAAATCATCCAAGATATGTAAAGGAAATTTATGTTAGTTGCACAACAGTACGCATTGGATAAAGCAAGATTAGATATATGAATAGTGTCTAAATCAATGATTTTCAGAAGATTCAAATATGTGCAAGAATGCTAACCCTATTTAGTCACTCAAGTTTCTCAATATGTGGTGGAACCCACTCAGACTAAGGGACTCAACCTAAGTGATGCGACATCCAACAGTGAACATTAATCAAAGGAAGAGACGAAGATAGAAGGCCGATATCCCTTCATTTTATCTTAGTTTATTAATTCTAATTTTTATTTAATTATGCATTTTCCTTTTTTTTACCCTTACTTAAGGGACTTGTTTTATGTAATCCCAAGGGGCAAAAGTTGTCTTTTAGTTTCTTTTAAGCCCTATATATAGAGGCCTTTGCACTTGTATTAGACGATGATGGATTATAAAAAAAAAAAGAATTGGAGCCTTTGTCTTGATCTCTGTGTGAGTTATGGAGAGGAAATGTCCTATGAGAGGACAATCTTGTTTCCACCAGCCACGGGATGGATCCGGGCTCGTGAATTGAAGTCCCTCGGGAGGGCATTGTAGTACCCACCAGCCGCAGGAAGAGTTCGGGCTCGTGGTTTGTATCGTTTTTATTTTATTTTTTTCTTTGTTATCCGTCCTCTCACCTATAGTCTCCATCATTCACCATCCATTTTTTGTTTTATTTCGTTTGATTTTGGTTAACTTTTCTTTTGGATCAAACATCAACCCCTCCACCTCCATAGTCGGTCGACCACCTCACCACTAGCCTCTTCCCTCCTCCACAAATTTTGAATTTTGAATTCAAAATAGCCTCTTGATTACCTTCCTAAATTAGATTTCGTTAATTTGGAAAGTCATTCAAATTTGAATTCAAATAAATTTGAATTTCAAAACATTTCCAATTTAATAAATTCTACATTAGGGAGCCTCCTCAAATTACTCTCAATCTGAAATTAATTTCAGATTTAATTCACCCAATACCATTTAATGCTTGATCCACATACAATCACATACATTGTATGTGGACACATCTCCTCCCCCTCCATATGGCCGCCCCCCTCTCTCACCTCCTCTCTAATTAATGTCTCTCCATTAAGGCCCTCAATCAACTCCAATCACCCCTAGTAACCGCCGGCCCCCATCCCTCATCAAATCTCAATTAATCCCTTCCCAATTAAGGTGATTTGAAATTCAAATTTTCCCTCCACTTCCCCTTTTTTTGAAATCTGAAATTAAATTCAGATTTTAATTATTCAAATGACCCCTCCCCCCATATCCATTCAACATCACTAAGTTTAGTGAAATTCTCATAGGAAAGAACGATGCATACACTAACAAGCTTATAGGAGAAAAACTTACATCAACTAATAGTCGATGAATAAAACCACAATTCAGGCAAAATGAGCTTTGCTGCTAAGGATTACATACTAATAAATTCTAGATCTCAAAGAAAATACAAAATTGCAGATTCACGTCTAAAAAGTTGTTAGATGTCCCGATGAGCAACTCCATGTTATCTGTTATAGACAATGAGTACTTATCCGAGCTAAATTTTTCACACAAGGTGGCTGATGATTTAATTCAGTCAAAGAGTGTCCGTAATGGGAGGCAGCTGCTCGTTGAGGTTATTGGCAGTTTTTCAGCGTGCAAAACAAGAGCTTTGAACAATTTTCAATGATTGGCATGGGATTTTGAAGGAACCGCAGTTTTGCATCAAAAAAAATTATTAGATGATTGATTTTGTACATTGATACCAAAATTTACTGTAGGGTGAGGTCAGAAAATCAAGAATTCTTGATTTCTTGTGTTTTGAGGAGAAGAAGAAAATGAGAGATATAAGCTAACAATGGAGAATATAAGCATAATAGAAAGAGGGATCAAAAGATAACTCAAGTGATACCAAGATTATCAAAGGAGATAACCTATGAGGCCAAAAATCAGATGAGAAGACAAAGAAGAGAGGATATGATGGAGAGAGAGAGGTAAGAGGTGGAGAGGAGAGAGAGACATAACATAGTTGAGGCTATACTCTAATATAGCCGGGCAAGTAATAGAGCGCAAGTTAAAGACAATAGGAATAGTAGAAGATTTTGCGAATCTTCTACAGAAGACATTCATATTAACTCCAGAATTTCCAAAAGTAAAACAAAAATAAAGGTTAACTCTCGAAAGATCAGCTTAAATAAGGATGGCAGAACTCTAACAAAAAAAAGCAATTTTGTTTTTAATATCACCGGAGGAAAATCATAAGAAAGTAACCAGATTGTTCATTTCAATTTGTGGCCAACAGTTCTCTGCCTATAACCGAGAAACTGCATAATCCAGCATATGCTTATTGCACTAGTTACCACGATTGCTCAATTTATACAGAACTACCAATCTCCCTAAGAATAAAATTTAATAGTTAAAAGTGCAGGCCAGAAGGACTCCTAAGCATGGACCTACTCGCTTCAAATACAGCATTAGCTGATTTACAATTTCATAAAAAAACATAAAATAAATCTATCAGAATTGAACAAAGATCTAGATCACAAATTCTAACATGAAGTAAAGATAACCAAATAAGCAAAAAAAATCAACATGGCAGTCATTAGTTGGCATGCACGTTTTCTTTTCATTTGTCAAGTATGTTGGAATGATAAAAATGGAAGAAATATAACAACAACGCTATTATGGCACAAATTTTAAGCTATTAGAATTTCTAAATAAGGCTAGACGCTCCGAGAACATGCATGAGATAAACTTTTTTAGCATTAAATCAAATACATCAAAGAACATCAAATTGGAATAGTGTGCCACCCAATCTAGACCCACACAATGCACATGACAAGGGAAGTATTAATGTATTCCATTTTCTTAGCATACCTTTTTTTCTTTCTATTGACATTAGTTCCTAACAACATGGCCACCACCAATAACTAAGCAGATATAATTGAAAAGGTTGATTTCAGTAAAAAAAAATATTATAAAAAAAGAAAGAAAGATTGCTTCGCCAGATTAAGTAATTAATGCAAAAAGCTCAACTGCAAACTGCATAAAGAATTGGATTAAATAATTTGATTTTCTCTGTTTCACAAGCTACGAGAGAAGCACCAGAATATATATATATATATGTGTGTGTGTGTGTGTGTTGAAATCTTGTGAAGAAAAGGGGTAGGTGAAAAATGAAGATGACAGGGTCAGAAGTGATTCTAAAATTATTTAGCTAAATGCAAACTTTGTTCTTAAGAATGATTAGCACAAAAAAATTCATTGAGGAAAAAAAAAGCTCGGAGTATCATTAGCATAATACTTCTGATAAAATAAATAGTAATCAGCAAAAAATACCAACGATTACTTACCTGGTTTATTTCAAGCAGCTAACTTGGTGATTATAGGTACTTAACCATGCCACGGCCCTCCACACTAAGTTTTGAAGCCTGAAGTTGCTTCTTTTTAGGTCCTTTCAACAGCTGCAGCTTCCTGCTCATCTGAAGATAAACAAAAAATTCGTTATTAATCCAATAAATATAAAAAAAAAAAAAACAACAACAACAAGCTTTTATCCCACTATGTTGGGCGGCTACATGAATCCTTTTTCTCCATTGCGTCCTGTTAAGAGTCAAATTCTCATCTAAATCTAATAAAAAAATGTCATTTCTAATATTTTCTAACCAAGTCTTTTTAGGTCTACCTCTACCTTTCTTAACATTAGTCAAATCTAATACATCTACTTTCCTAACCGGGCATGAGAAGGCTGTCATTTTATGTGACCAAACCATCTAAGGCGACTCTCTCTAATCTTATCTGTCACTGAAGTAACTCAAACCTTTTTATGGATATGCTAGTTTCATATCATGTCTCTAAGAGTAAATCCACTCATCCACATGAGCATCCTCATGTCAACAACACTTAACTTAATATTAAGCTTCTCTTTTAACAGACAACAACCTGCGCCATAAAGCATTGCAGGTCTCACCACCATCTTATAAATTTTTTTCTAAGTTTGAGCGGTACTTTTCTATCACGTAACAAACTCGAAGCATTCCTCCACTTCAACCATCCAACTTGAATTCTACTAATAATATCCCCATCTATTTCACATTCACTTTGAACAATTGACACAAGATATCTAAAGCGAGTACATTTATTAATAACTTGATCGCTCAATGTCACAAATCTCTCACTAGATCTATTACTACTAAAATTACACTCCATGTATTTGGTTTTAGATCTACTCAAACGAAAATCTTTATACTCTAAGGCTGACCTCCATGATTTAAGTTTACCTTCAACTCCCTCTCTAGTCTTATGAACAAGAAGAATATCATCAGCAAAAAGCATACACCAAGGAACAAACTGTTGCAAATGTCTAGTGAGAACATCTATGACTAAAGCAAAAAAATATGGGCTTAAGGCTGATCCTTGATGTAATCCAACTGAAATAGGAAAATACTTGGTCAAACCATCTTGTGCTTGAGCACAAGTAACAGCTCCTGCATACATATCCTTAATGACTTGAATATAAGCATTATTAATCCCTTTCTTATGTAGATCAACTTAATTCCTCTATAATTCGCACAATCTTGTGCATCACCTTTATTCTTAAAAATATGAATCAACATACTCATTCTCCACTCATCTGGTATCTTTTTAGTCTTCAAAATAATATTAAAAAGTTTAGTAAGCCAAGAAATTCCTTCATCTCCTAAGCATTTCCACACCTCTATTGGAATATCATCAGGTCCACAACTTTTTCACACTTCATTTTCTTTAAAGCCTATTTAACTTCGATTTTACTAATATGCCGATAAAAACAAAAATCTTTATTTTCATTTAGGGTGCTAAGGTCACTAAATTCAATCGCATCATTGAAAAGTTCAGCAAAATATCTCATCCACCTTTATTGAATATCCTCCTCCAATAAAAGCACTTTTTGATTTTCATCCTTAATATATTTCACTTTAACTAAATGCTTACTACTCATATCTCTTTGCTTAGCTAATTTATACATATATATTTCGCCCTCCTTAGTATCTAATATATTATATAAATTATTAAAAGCTAAAATCTTTGCATTGCAAATTGCTTTCTTAGACTCCTTATGAGCATCTTTATATCTTTCCCGATTATCAGAGTTTTATAGCTAAACCAAATTTTATAACAAATCTTCTTATTTTTTATCTTTTCTTGCACATTTTGATTCCACCGCCAACTATTTTTATTATAAGTAGTTTTTTTCTTTGATATTCCAAGCACATCTTTTACATCATTCTTAATATCATGTTGACCCTCATAGCTCAAAACAACGTGCGAAAGGACCAAACTGGTGAGTAAAGTGATATGCGCCTTGGCGCCACGTGTCACTTGAAGGATCAAACGACTTTTGATTGTCAAATGGATGGCGCCGTTGCGATCAGGACATCAAATTTTGCTAGGTCGAGGCCCCTCGCAGTCGAATCGGATGAGATCGATCAAAAGGGACGACCGACACCCAAAATTAAGGCGTGAAGCTAATCAAATGATGTCCGATTGACGAACAGACTGCGTCGTTGTGTTCGGAACACCGACAACACCCTAAATGCACTGCCAATTTATTTAGTTGAGGTTGTGCACGCAAATCGAGGCGGCCCCATGTAAAAATAGCTTTGACATTGCTCAAACGACGTCTGATTGACGAATGGATTGCGTCGTTGTGTTCGGAGCACCGACAATACCCTAAATGAACTGTTAATTTATTTAGTTGAGGTTGTGCACGCAAATCGAGGCGGCCCCATGTAAAAATTAGCCTCAACATTGCCCAAATGACGTCTGATCTCAAAACAGTCTGCGTCATTGCGACCGAAACGTCCGCAATACCCTAAATGCACTATCAAATTGTTCTTTTGAAGATGCGCACGCAAATCGAGGTGGCCCATGTAAAAATTACCCTCGACGTCGCCCAAACAACGTTCGATTAAGAAACGAATTGCATCATTGTGTCCGGAACATCAGTAATACCTTAAATGCACTATCAATTTATTGAATTGAAGTGGTGCACGCAAATCGAGACAACACATCTTCCAAGGAAATCAGGCATCGTCGTTGCCCAAATGATGTCCGATCACGAAACGGACTGCGTTGTTGCGACCGGAACATCAGCAATACCCTAAATCCACTATTAATTGATCTAATTTCGAGATTCGGCGAAATCGACACATTAAACGAGGCAATCGGCACGCAGATCGAGAACAACACACAAATCAAGATGATTTT
Organism: Dendrobium catenatum; assembly: GCF_001605985.2. Taxonomy (NCBI): domain Eukaryota; kingdom Viridiplantae; phylum Streptophyta; class Magnoliopsida; order Asparagales; family Orchidaceae; genus Dendrobium; species Dendrobium catenatum. The sequence goes on along the minus strand of NW_021319683.1, from coordinate 1,697,235 downwards.
TGACTTATTGGTGCACTCCTGTCATTTTAAATTAATGCTGGAATGATATATCATTAGTATAACTATTAATTTGTAAAAGTTTAACAAGGAGCAGGTGTCAAAACAGAGAAAGGTCAAATGCCCATTAAATGCGGATTACCTCGTTCGGTTGAATTCCTGTAGTTTCCGTCAATCTGAGGTTCAGACAACAGCTGGCCTTAGCAATGTTTTGTGTTAAAAATGAAATGAAGCAGATACAAAATTTTATCTCTGTCGACCCCGAAACAGATACACAAAAAAGCCTCCTGTCCGTCTTCTTTCTACCTTTTAGTAAGCATAGCCGCATAAGTCTCCTTCCCTTCTCATAACCTCAGCCTTCCACCTAAGTTTGTCCCGTCTCCCTCTTCGATTCTTGCTGAAGAAGCCGGAACCACTGAGCTCAGGTAAAAAAAAAATCTCTTCCCATACGGTAACATACACCTTCAACACAACTACTGCAACTCCTCTCTACTTCCTCCTCTGTCCGTTAATTTCCTCATACACATCGCCTGCACTCAAGGACACCTGCCCAAGCTAAAGCCATTCGCAAGCCCTGTATCCATCCGATCCTCGCCGAATAAGAAAAGCGAGTGGAGGCCGGGGACGAATTTTCGGAGCCCACATATCACTAGCAACTTTTTCTCACATAATATTAGCTTTCTAATGCACCGACAAAATCTTAAGATCTACATTCTTACTCTCAAAAGTATTTACATTAATATTCGTTAAATTCCCCCATCTAATCCTAGAACAACGATTTACTTTATTTTTAATTTTCTTCCCGTTCATCTTAATGTCCAAAACTAATAAGTGATGTTGGGTACACAAACTTTCACTCGGAATAACTTTACAATATTTGCAATCTAAATGATCTATTTTCTTATAAGAAAATAATCAATTAGAGCTCCCTTCTTATAAGTGATGAGATGCTCATTTCTTCTCTTAAATAAAATATTAGCAATTACAAAATTATAAGCTAAAGAAAATTATAATATGCTCTTACCACCTTCATTAGTCGCTCCAAAGCCATAGCCATCATGAATACTTTTAAAATTATCTACCTCTCTACCAACATGTCCATTTAAATATCCTCTAATAAAAATTCTTTCTTCAAGAGGTATCTTTTGTATTGATTCTTCTAGATCATTCCAAAATTCTAATTTTGAACACATATCCAAACCTACTTGAGGAGCATAAACATTTATAATATTAATAATCTTAGCATCAACAACAATATTTAAAACTATAATTATATCTCCAATTCTATTAATTTTTATAACATTATCCTTTAAATTCTTATCTATAATCACACCTACATCATTTCTAATACGACTCATACCAGAATATCATAGTTTAAATCCTAAACTATCAATCTCCTTAGCCTTCTCTCTAACCCATTTAATTTCATGAATGCAAATAATATTTATCTTATTATGGATCATATATCTATTAATTATATTAATTTGCCTATAAGAGAACCTATATTCCAAATTCTTATTCTAATTTTAGTTTCATGAACTAGCTTCTTTGCCCACATCTATCCATGATGTGGGAACCCTTGCCTATTTAACACTGCACCCGGGGGCCAGTGCAGCAACCCTTGCTCACTTCTTGCTGTATTCAGGCCATACTATGCGTCGTTTCCAGGAAACATCTTAGTATTACACAATGTATTAAAGAATTCATGTCATGATTATTCCACAACTTTTATACTGACTGCCGACTATCTAATGAAACCCTTCACTTTTCTCATCCAAGACTTGTAATAATTCAATAAATATGATCAACAAAAATCATGTGAAACACAATTTCCAGTAAATTTTATAATTTCCATTTCATAACTGCCTTTGAAAAATGTTTTGACAAAATGAATGAGATTGGGGAAGGAGGATTCAAGCTGCCCCCAAATATATGGGATAATACTCATGATGATAATTAACCAGCTTAGCAGAATATTGGAAGAATTGTTCAAATAATTGTTGTATCCCCACAAAGCCAAACTTCATTTTTGTCACCGCCTTTAATACATGATGAAATCCTGATCCTAGTGTCAACCACATCTAAAGGGGCAATGTCAGTAAGATAGAACATAAGACAATCCTAACTTTATAGACTGTAATGCTACAGAACGCCATCTGTTTAATTTTTTGAAATAAAACAAACTAGGTAGAAGAATCAAATCGAAGATGCATAGAGTTCAGCTGCTTGAAAGAGGGCGAAAATAGAATAGTTATGATTAATTATTCAACAAATTTGAAGTTCTAGCTGAAACCAGTACTTGAATTCAATTTGGCCTCTGAGTCTGAATTCCCTCGTCAAGAGAGATTATTTTGTATGGACACCGACGGGAGAACCGAACGGTACCGACGCTCGGTACTGCTCGGTACCGAGCGCAGTACACATTTGGGGTGACACATTTTTATTGGCCTCTGGACGACGTCCGGACTCCGCACAGAATAATTTTCCCCTCGTTTAAGAGAAAAGCCGATAGGCTGAGGGAAATTCATTTAATAATTGTGAAAACAACTTCAGATACTTTGTATCCAGACTCACTAGAGGCTCTGAGTGCTGCTCATGAATTTCAACTTTCATGACATAAAATACTCTCCACTTTGATAAAGCATGAAGTTTTAGGATAATTTCAAAGGCAAACCACTAAATTGCACAATAAATTTGCTGTGTGACTGAGTAACATTGGACAGTACAAACTTCCTAAAAGCACAATATGGTCCTCAATTTCGGTTGTCACAAACCTCTCTAGGTTATCACATCCCAGATCAACCTTAAATCAGTCCAGCCATTCTGGTTTTAAAATCAAACTTGAGATCACCAAGAATTTTTCAAATCAACTATAGTCAATACCTCAAATAGCTAAAAGTAGCAATAAGTATAAAATGCAAAAGACCATAAATTAATAAGCATCTTACTGGGGGACTACTGCAATTTTTAAACCAATACTGCATATTTGACTTGCCCCAAATAAAGAAATTCTTCTTTGCATTCGTATACACAATAAAACTTGAATCTAAACTGTCCCTCTGGTTGAAGCGCAAAACAAAGAAGAAAATTCTCAGTGCAAGCTGCTAAAATCACTACAGTGATATAAAGTTAACATACAACCTTATCCCTTCAAAATAGACTGACTATGGCCTGACACAAACTTCAACCACTAGGCCCTCATGAGGTAGCTTACCCATTACTCCAACGCCCACCCGAATTTCAAAAGCAAAAATGATAACTAGATCACGTAACTGCTGTCTTGCATGAATGTTGTAAATATACAAGCACATCATACTACTGTTGTAGCAATGTACAATAATTGTGACATAATATAAGACTACTAGTGCAAGTAGGATAAATAATGATGTAAAACATACAGGCAAGGATGAGTAAATTAAGGAGTTTGCACGCTTAATATTTAGAGCACAATAATTATAAACTTTACGCCTTGCCATACAAGTTAGTAAGCTTGTAATAAATGGTGGTGAATCTGAATTTTAAACCATATCTTTTAAATTTGCCACTGCTCCTGTTCTAGAAAAATCAATCTTCTGTAATTTTTAAGTGATGAGCTTAACAGGAACATTATCCTATACCAACTTTTAAGTGATGAGCTTAACCTTGCCATACAAGTTAGTAAGCTTGTAATAAATGGTGGTGAATCTGAATTTTAAACCATATCTTTTAAATTTGCCACTACTCCTGTTCTAGAAAAATCAATCTTCTGTAATTTTTAAGGAAAATAAGATATATTTATACAAGTAAAAAAATCTCAATTGCACATTAGCCCTTTTATATTAAAAAAAATATAATAATTCAGTAAAAAAACTGATTCTACAATGTTCATAAGCAAGGAAATGAACCTTTTGACGCCGCTGATTTTGCACAGCTTGTTTAGCCCGAGCTCTTATTTCTTCGGGATCTATTTTTGATTGTGGACGCACAACAAAATCTAAGGGTAATGCTTCTGGCCGAGAAGCATGTTGTCTAGAAGCAGCCTGACGGGATTTTTTCCCCCTAAATCCAATGAATAATCAGGCAACATGAATAAATACACCAAACTGCTAAAAAGATACTAGAGGCATCCCAGGGAACTTACTGAGAAAATTCATCAAGATCTTCGTCTCTAGATTCCTGTTCCGGAGATTTGTTCACAGGTCTTTAAATGGAATATAGATGGAGCCACAAGGTTAAAGTACAATGTCAAATGATAAATTACTCAATGTATATTAACTTCAAAACATGAAATAGAAGAGGAGGGTATCAGTACTTTGGAGCTGGCCTCCTATAAGGAATTCTCTCATCCTCATAACTCCGCATGTCCTCAAATCTAGTGCTCTTGTTAAATATTGGTCGGCTCTGCAATTTTTTTACACAATTCCAAATGACCAGTATTATCAATTCAAAGTACTTCAAATCAAAAGCTTAATAAGAGCCAAGCCAGAACAGGAAATACCACAAGTCAGAATTGGATCATGACAATCACATTAAGTTAAACTATTATGCCTAATTAGCAATCATACCAATGCACAACGCATCAATGTCTAGGATTTTCTTAATCCAAACTAATGCAAATGTTATTATGAAAATTAAAAACAAACAATAAGAGCATACTTTTGTTTTAATTACCAAAGTAAACTGCAAAAACTAGTGCATAGAAAGTACCTAAATTAGTTTCGCACGAAAACAAGCAGCATAACATAATTATTTACTACCAAGGCTGACCAAAAGAAAATAAAAGAAACTTAAGTTGGCATAAATTGGCGACAAAAACATAAAATGGAATAAATTTAAAACAAAATTTAAGGTCATATTAAATTATTATAGAGGCAAAGATTTCATGTTTAGAATCAGAATCCAAATATGTAACAGATATTAATAAATCCAATCGTTTGTTGCAAATAATAATGAAAGAGGATAGCAAGGGGAAGATAAATAATAAAAAGGGGAGCATAAAACCTAATATTTCAATTCTTGCACTTGATCAAAGAGATCACTCCTGGAAGAATTTCAAGAACCGCACTTGATCAACAAAGGAATTTCACATTCAACCAAACTTTCATTAATCGGTATCCAAAAATATTTCTAGTCTGGTCATCATATTTATAATAAGGTGTGAAACAGCAGAAAAAACCATCAAAAAGTAACAAAATTCAGATATAAAGCTAAATTTCTACTCAACAATCAAATAGATTATAAGCTGCCCGGATTACTTTGTAGAGAGGACAAAATTTATGTCCTAATTCACTTGATGTATACCAAAAGACAAATTTTGAACTGCATTAGTCAAAGTTGGGCAGATTGATGCAAATTTGCATGTTTATTCTCATTGGAATCATGCCATCAAGCAATAAGCTGAGCAAAGTTTATCTGCTTAATTGATTTATTTTATTATTTTACAACTCCAGTAGTTTGGGTTGTCTTTGATGATGACCTTCGGAAGGAATGTATCTGTTGATTCCTAATGTTAGGTTTGTCTATAAGGCTTGATATGAAATCAAATCCACTTGGTTCTTGAATAACTTCAAGTTCAACCCTTATGTTCAAATCAAGTATTACCTACAACTTCTATTGTGTTGATGTTATCAAAAAAAAAAAAAATCATTAAAGCCAAATTTTTTCAAATCTGGTATATTGATATAAGCTTAGTTTTTCATTTTCTCAGAATTGTAATCGCCTCTTCAATTGTTTCTATCTATTGAAAACTGTCGGGTGATGTTGCTGTTAGCTATTTTCTTAGTATTGTTACCGTTTGTCTACCGCTACCTATATATATTGTTACAGCTTAAAAACGTATTCATGGGATGTGAGTTCTATTCATAAGAATAATTTGAGGTAGCTGTTTAAATTTTTTATTTCTAGATAATATTAAATATCGAACTTAAAACTTATTAATAATATGATTGGGCTAATCTTTTACCACCCCTATACGCTAACCAAAAGAGAAGTAGTCTACAAATAGTTTTTATGAGGCAAGTAAATTATCTTTGATTGGATAAAAAATATCTTCATCCAGTTTTCTATTTTAAGTGTGAAAGTTGGATGTGTAATTAATTTGAGTGTAGTGCAAATGCGAGTACCACATTTCAAGGAAGTCATCTCCTTGTAGTCCTTTGAGGCATGAATTTTTAACTTTGTTAACTTCTTTCCTTGACTTCATTTCTTCTACAGACCATATTTTTGTCTTGTTGGTGCTCTTGATTTTGTTAAAACCTGGCACAATCGGGAATCTATTTTTGGCGATTAAATTATAATTACACATTAATTTTACGTAGTTAAAAATTTCTGATTATTTTCTCAGGATTTATTCGATCATTGCAATATTTATTGGGTTATAACTCTTATATTTATTGTTTATATTTATAGAAAGTTATTATCTTAATTAATGGCTTCTGATCTACAAATCCTTTAAGCTCGCTTGCATGATTTGCATACATCATGTCATAATAATTGCATTAAGAAATCTAAACCTTGAATCGCCCTACATCACGGGAACTAGTTTCTATTGTCATGCCATAAGGTATAATCAACGATATTTCCATCATGAGTTATGATCGAAGTACACCTTACAATAGAAGAAATCATATGTTTAATTTTGTTAATTATGTTTAACAACAAAAAGTTGGCAGCTACTCTAGTAAAGGCTGAAATATATCCAAAAATGGTGAAGTGTGATGCAGCATAACATTGCGACCACAATTGTAGCCTATCAGTTATGTTTTACATACCCACTTATCAACTAGCTCTTTAGCAAGCTTCTTATTAGCTGTTGTCTCTTCATCAGATCTCGACAAAAACATAATAACCTGTGCAAGGAAAAGAGCAATTGTACATGTTATTGTTCATTAATTGAGCATATATACAACTTTGTTTCAGTGATAATCAAGCCTAACCTTCCCAAGGCCGCTTTTCTTTAGTTGTTCTCTCCGATCATACTGCTCTAAATCAATAGGAAACTGAAGTGCAACAACAATTTATCATCAAGAAGAATAAATGGATGAGTACCTCAAAAAAGAATGAATTATCTAAAATCGTTCACAGAAAACTTTTCATAGATGGTACAACAATCTCCACAAATATTAGCCGCAAACACTGTAACAAAAAGTAACCCCCAATTACACCAACAATAAACGTAATCAATGAGAGGAGGACTATACATACATCAGATAGTAACTTTAGTATGGCAGTTCGAATATTCGTATTAGGTAAGCTTCCATCTGGCAAAGGTTCTAGCCAGTTCTTTAGAAGTGTAAGTACTCCATGATCTAAAAATTCAAGCTGAAGTTTCTTCCTGCAATAGAAATGGCACAGGAAAAGTGAGTTCAGCGAAAAGAATAACATTATGAAAATTATTTAAAGTAATGGTAAACTGAAATGTACATTAAGTGAAAGAAATACTGCTCAGGTGCAGGTATCTGTCTTACTTAGAAAGAACTTCTATAAGAAGTGGTAGCTTCTTAAGTTTATTAATAGCTGGCTTGTTTTGCCTATTCAGTTCAGCATCTTCTTCAGCAGTAACTTCAAGTTCAGCCATAAGATCTTCAACAATCATGGCAAGCTCAGCAGGTGATTTTTCATTTTTCTTCTTCCTTTTACCACCCTTAAAGAGCTTATTCATCTCATTATCCTCTTCTGCCTATAATGCCATCACAAAATGACAGACAAGCAAATAATATCAGCAAAGAATGAAGACTGCATGAGCGGAGCTAACAAAGTAAATCAATGGGAGCTTAAGTGCAAAGTTTAAAAACTTCTAGCAAAACATTATTCCATTATTCAATAAAGCCCTTGAACCGCACAATAATAGCCAAAGAAATTATCAAATCAAAGTACAAATTGCTATATCAGAAAATATATATATTTTGACCAAACTAAAGAATTACAAAACTGCAAATAAGAGAAGTAAATGTAAACCTGTGGAGCATCCCCAATAGATCCAGCTTCATTGTCACTAACATAGCGATCAACTTGATCAACCCCAGTATCATCAATGAAAGCATCATCATATGCAGTTCTAGCACCTTCTCGGTCATCCTATTAGTAACATGGTACAAATGGTATAAAAGGAGATCATTGTGTAACCAATATAATAATAAGCATACAAAAAACAATGCAAAAAAGAAATTAAAAAACATGGAAGCAGTCCATTTCACGATCAATAGCTGCAATTGATTCCCTAGCTTGGGAAATATAAATACTGCAAAACAAAGAAACTAAATCGAGCATCCTCTGGCACAACGGCTGGCGCATTACAGATATCTATAGGGGATGTCATAGAACATCACAAAATTATTACAATAGATCTATAAGCTACAATGTTCAGCAAAAAGTATCTTTGTGATGACTAATGGCTTTAGCAAAGAAACAAAGATGTTGGTGGGGTATAATTTAAATACTCTCATTGTATTTTCCAAAATGGTAATTTCTTTTGCATTAGACAACACATGCTAGCACGCAAAAAAAACATCTATTTCATTGGATCACTAATGAAGCATATTAGAATGTATTTCATTGGATCACTAATGAAGCATATTAGAACCTAGGAGTCAAACCTGAACTCTTAAATTGGACTTTTTGGACCATGTACAAATTCTCCGCAAAAGACTATTTTTCACTATCTTTATAAGCTTCCTACTCATGATCAAAATGTTCAGTTTACCTGATGTATAAAAGCTCAAACAGCTACTACTGAGGAGATTGAAGCTTATCACCAACAACTCTCTCAAGTACAAGAATTCACAATAAATTTGAGGGCCTAACCATCAGTCCTAGAAATGAGTCCCAAACAATTTTGTGTTGTGTATTGGCAGGGGAACTAGCGGCAATGCTGAGAACAGCTTGCAACCATAACAATAATGGCATATCAATGGCCTGGGAGCAACTCTTTCACATCTACTGGACTAACATCCTCTAAGAAATTCAAATTAATGAGCAGGTTTAGTGGCCTCAATAGCTTAAAATGTCGGCTTCAGTCAAAATCAATAATGAATAACACCACAATGGAGGACATACCATTGAGAAGAGTAATCAATTTAAGAAAGAGATCAAGAATTTCAATCGTCAACACTAAGTTGATTCACGGTCATCAACACTAAGCAATTTGAAATTGCCCCGAGCATCATCAATCCCCTCCTTGAAACCATCAAGGTTCTAGTAAGTGAGAACACGATCATCAATAAAGGTCCCTTGTTGAATCATGTCTTCACTACACTAAATGAGAATTGACCACAAGTATCATAAAATTGATAATCCAATCTAGTTGGACAATTCATATCATAAATATGGGTTTATGCTCTTCGGTAAAACACACTAGCAAAAAAATCTAAAAATGGCTAAATCCTCTGATATATCTAACAATTTCATTCTAGAATCACCAGCACCCATAATATCAATATCCTTGATTTAAATGGTGGTGAATAAATCACCATTGAAGACTTGTTCCATGTTCCTCTATGTGATGAAAACCTAAGTTAAACTATTCAAGTTATACATTTTTTCCCAATAGAATGTCAACTTCTACCATGAATACTTTTAAAATCATCTACCTCTCTGTCAACATATTCACTTAAATCTCCTCTAATAAAAACTCTTTCTTCAAGAGATATCTTTTATATTAATTTTTTAAGTCAATCCAAAATTTTAATTTTGAACACATATCCAAACATAATTGAAAATCATAAGCACTTATAATATTAATAATCTTAACATCAATATAAATCTTTAAAGCTATATTTTTATCTCCAATTCTACTAATTTTTACAACATTATCCTTCAAACTCTTATCCATAATCACACCTACAGTATTTCTATTATGACTCTTACCAAAATATCATAGTTTAAAACTTAAACTCTCAATCTCCTTAGCCTTCTCTCTAACCCATTTAGTTTCTATAATGCATAGAATATTTATCTTCCTATGAATCATAATATTTATTAATTTCATTACTTTTCCCATAAGGGGATCTATATTCCAATATCATATACTAATTTTAGTTTCACGGACTAACTTCTTTGCCCATATCCATCCATGATGTAGGAACCTTTGCCTATTTAAAATTGCACCTGAGCACTGGTGCAGCAGCCATTGCACACACTTCTCATTGTATTCAGGACATACAAAGAGTCGCTTTCAGGGAACGACCTAGCTTAATACAATATATTAAAGGATTCATGTGCAATCAAATATTTAATAAACAATCTACAATCAATGGGTTCAATATGGATCATACAATGGAGTGTTTTGGATTTGACTAAATTTTCAAAAATGTGTCTCTCAAAAAGCTACAAATAGGATCTTATTATCTGCATGAGCGGGAGATTTAAGAGCTGAAGAACTCTAAAGCAATTTTGGAAGATCACCACTGAGAACCACTATTAGCAACTACACCACCATCACCAAATTTCTGTCATCCAACTATTTTCACTTGATCATTAACATACAATTCTATTGTTGGCTTTTATGTCCACTTGTAGGCAATTGATTTATGTAATCCCTATATCGGGGAATCTAATAATTACATTCAACTATATATAATCTCATATTTCTCAATTGTGATGAATGGTTATTGTATCTCTAATTATATAATGAATTATAACAACAAGGCCAGGCTCTTGATTTTTCCCATTTTTTTAATTTTTCATGTAAAATATTTACTTATTTTTCACAACTTTTATCTGAGCATACTAGATCTTTATACAAAGCTAAGATAATAAATATACACTCTACCACTGCAAATTTTCTAACACATAACAGTAATGATGAGCTATTAAAGGACGAACGGATTGTTGAGAACAAACATAAACTCATGCCATCACAATTACAAGAGAATGATATCAATGTTGACTTCTTTGATGGAGCAAAGACTCAAAAATATCAATGTTGACATCTTTGATATCAATGTTGACATCTTTTGATAGAGGAAGGAAACTAGCATAAGTCAACAAAAAAGTAACATAAACGGTTGGTATTAAATTAGATGTAATAGGAGTTATAATCATTTGTATAGTCATTGCTTCAAATTTTAATTAATATTTTAATTGATTTTTTATTATATGGGTAAGAGAAAGATGGTTGATATTGAAGATTATGAGGAAGATTCAAAGTTGTAATAGAAGTTATAATCATTTGTATGGTCATTGCTTCAAATTTTAATTAATATTTTAATTGATTTTTTAATATATGGGTAAGAGAAAGATGGTTGAGATTGAAGATGATGAGGAAGATTCAAAGTATGTTGATATAACTAAGGATAAGGGAGGAGAAAAAGCAATTATTTGTAATGAAAAATATAATAAAGACCTAAGTAATGGAAGTGGGGGAGACTTTTGAATTTATAAATTATAATCTAAGATTTTTTTTTATGTTGAATTAGGTGTTTAAGAGACTTATTATTTAGTATTTGTAGCCTCGTATGACTTTTATGATCTTACTTTGATGTTAGTATGATGCTTATTATTTGCATTTTTCATAAATTTAATTATTTAATTTTCAAGCCTACTCCTCAAAATGATTTAAGACTTACACCTCATCTCACAAAAAGAAAACACCTCAATATCTAATTGCATAATGTCAAACTTTGAAAAAGATGATATTTCAAATGATGGAATCAAGGAGGCTTAGGTAAAGATTGATCTAGTATATTCCTAAAATCTACTTGTGTTTTGTGACCCAAAAAATATCCTTCAACTTTTTCATGTTTAGTATAAGTTATATCAAAAGTTTTCAAAATAGAGGCCTACAATATTATATTTCTTTATGCCATCCTCTTTAAGTTTAATATATTTAGGCCAACAATTAGTTGCACATTTAAACCCTAGATAGATTACAAAAATAAATTTCAACAACCAGCAGGCTCCTACATCTGCCCATATCATATATTTAGGGAAATAAGTAAACAAAGGAAAGATACATCATATTTCATATATTTAATAAAATGATTCATGGATATAAAATGCTCAATAGAAACCATCCCAAAAACCTACAACCAAAATAAGCGTCTCCCCTCATTTTAAATTTTACGTGAAAACATCAGTTTAGCCTTTAGAGATTGGTATTAAAAACTGAAGAAGAAAAAAAAAAAGATATTTAACACTTAAAAACACATGCACCAGTGATAATATGATTGAATTCTTCTCATATAACTCAAGATATTAGCCAAAAAAGAAGAATCACTTAGCTAGAGATAAAGTTATTGGTATTCATAATGGCATCAAAAAAACGTATAATAACCCATCGGATAGCCTACAAACCAAGGAAATCACTGGCATTATCTGTGGTAATGCAGTACCATATCAGATAACAGCCAAGTAACTTTAGTATCATAAGTGATGGAAACGAAATTCAAAATAAAGGAAAGAAACTTCATGAATACCTTGAAATGTTTGTAAACAACAATGCAATGCAAGCACAGTAACAGAAATTCAAACACATTGAGGGAAAAAAAACGGGACCTCTGAATCATCACGAGCAATAGTGTCCCATAACTCCTGCACCTCAGGATCACTTTCATGGTCAGCCGAACCAACTCCATAACCCTTTGAACCCGAGGAGGATGCTTTTCCAGAAGATCTGCCTGGCTTTTGCAACGCTTTCCTCCTCTCCTTCTTACTGCTCGAGTCATTTCCCATTTTTTCCGAAAATGACTTCTTTTTCCTCACCGGCTCCTCCTCTTCCCAATCATCTAAATCCTCCCCACCAAACGCCTGCCCAGCCGGGCTTCCGCTATGCTCAGGCGAGCTATCCTTAGCGCCCTTCTTGATTAGCCTCTTCCTCGGCTTTCCAACCTTGTCTTCATCATATGTTGGTGTAGGCGACCGTTCCCTCCGCCATTCGTCGCCGCTTTCATCGTCAATTTGATTCCCGGTGTAAGGCGAAGCCTCCCTATCGGACGGCAAGTCATCAGGATCCATAAGAGCTTCTCCATCCTCATCAATGTACCTGACGTATAAAAATGCAAAAAAAAAAAAACAACAACAACAAGACAAAAAAAATAAGCAGCTGGAAGGAATATTTGGAAACCCTAGGAATAAGATGAAGCACGTACGGATCGTTCTCGTAGCCCATGGCACCGAACAGAGGAGAAAAGATAGAAAAAGATTAGTGGAGAAAAATCAGGATAATCGAAAGTCCGCCTTAATTGGCTGTTTGGTAGCAAGATTGGAGAAAGATTTAACCCGCTCTCCAATGTTAGACCCTGCCAAATTGTGAAAAAAAAAAAAAAACTTTGAATCCTACAGTTTCCCCAATCCCGTTTCTCCACCTTTTCTTTGTAAATCTAGCATTTCAAAAATCCAGCTACTCGGTGGATTTAGTTGGATTTAGAGCGAAGGAACAGAACAGCGCTGCGCCGTTCTCGCGATCTAATTCCACGTCACAATCTCTTCCTGGTCGAAGGTCAGGTCCTCTCCGCACCGCTTCGCTCAAACTGACCTCCTTTGAAATAGCCCTTCCCAGGTTACTCTACTCCAACGAGCGTCCCTTCCGCCCTCCGGCCGTGACTTCGACACCTTTGTTTTGCCGTCCACGACTTCGGGATTTTGGGCAGGGGCGCAAAGGAGGAGTCGAGGGCTCTGGGTCGAACTTTTATTTTGTCCGGTCACCTGCGTTCGTTAGCCAGTAAAAAATAGTGTCATGTGTAACTAAAATTTAGAATAGAGACAGAATTGTTCTGTTCACGTATTGATTGATATTGTTTGATATTTATTCGGTATTTGTTAGGTATTGATCGATTTTGTTCCGTAATAATGAGAAATATCATTCTGTGAAGACTAATACCGATCAATCCGAGAAATACCGAGCAATACTGAGTTTTTCTCGGTATTGCCTGATATTGCTCGGTATTTCTCGGTATTGCTCGGTATTGATCTTCACAGAGCAATATTTTTCATTATTGCCAAGCAATACCTAGCAATACCGAGTAATACCTAGAGCAATACCGAGCAATATGCGAACATAGCAATCCCGGGTCAAGTCATCGGGCCGCACGGTATTGAGTAAGACCACGTGGCGACATGTTATTGGTGTCAGAACGTAGAGCTACGTCAGGTCACCTGACCTAATAATTAGAGGAACATCTTTTAAGTGGTTAATATTAAATCCCACTAAATTAAATTGTATATATTTTAAATTAATATTATTTAATGTAACTATGATATTTATTTATATAGTCAAAAAAAATGTAAAAGAAATATTACTAAAAAAATTATAGGAGAAAAATAATGAACTTCAAAAAGAATGTAATGTATTTATTTTATTGAGATATTTGAACTAATTAAGTCATACTCACGCACATTATATACATATCGAACCCAAAATCTCTTGATTAGTAGTCAAAGCTCTCAACCAACAAACTTAAAATTAGATGTACAAGTACTAAATTATCACAAGTAATGAATGAGTAACTCAAAGCGCAATTGTCAAGAGTAGTGAACGAGCTCTCTTATTGTGGTTTTCCCCTTATCTCTTTTTGGTTTTTCATTCTTCTTCTCTTTTCATGCTTCTAATCTCCTTTATTTACTTCTAGGTAGCCTTGGCTTCAACTACTTATGATTTTTTTTCTCTTGGCTATCCCTCATATGGATGATTCATTTTTTTCTCATTTATAAACTTGTTATTTTTTTGATGTTTTCCTTGCGCTCCTGCATCTCTTAACTACTCCTCTTAGTTTCCTTCATCTTCTAACATCTATAACCTTATTTTCATGATTGAAAAGGTTTATTGACTTCTCATATGCCTTTTGCGCCATACTTCTTCGCTTTAAGATTTGTTCTTGTTCCATTAAAAATGTATGTTTCTTTGAAGTTGATATCAATGAAGATGAAAAACAATGGAACTTTGTGATGGTTTTTTCATAATGTACGATCTTACTATCATTACAATACTGATTTATTATTAGTGTATTGATTTATTGTTATTATTACTGCACTACTTTGCTCTTATTATAGCCAATGACACTGATACTAATACTATTATGATATGATTACCAATATTGTATGTTGATTTATTATTATTGGTTAGGAGATATACTGGATACGCTGCGTATATGATTAATATACTAAATAGATACTAATATGGTATATATATATATATATATATATATATATATATATATATATACATATATTAAAGTAGAGTAAATTCATCTATGTGGTTATTCAACCACTCAATTAAATTCACAGTGCAGTAAGCAATATTTTTTAAGTATCAATCAAGATAATATAACAATACATAAGCATAAAAATATGCACTTCATATTCATATATCAGAAGAGAGAATTTTCGTCAATCTCTATGTTAGCATATCAAATGATAGGCCTTGATGACTCCCGATCCCAGATGTATAGCATTACATATATTCATACATTTTAGACTCTTATGCATAGAGAAGATAATACTTCAAAACTTCATATAAACCTGAAAATTTTATTTTGATGCACACATTTCAATAATATGAACACATAAATAAATACATTTTCAAATAAAATATATTTTAGAGTCATCACAGAATTTCACAAAGTGTCCTATTAGTAATCGAATAATTAAATTTTTTGGAGAAAAGCCATATATGAAATTTAATGCTTTCAAAATTTTAGTAGATTTCACAGGCTCTTGTACACACTATATTGGAGCTTATAGACAATGAGTACATGCCTATTCGCACTGTATACAAGATTGTACACTATTGTATAAGCATGTGGTAACATTGTACAAAGTATATACAATATTGTACACAATGTGTACAACCTTGTACACAATTGGTACAAAGCTTGTATACACCATGTATAATATTATACAATGTGTAAAAGCTTTTCAATATGTACATCTCATGTTGTACAAGCTTATGATAATCTTATACACAGTGTATACAATGCTATATACATTGTGTACAAGCCTGATTTATTAAACAAATATTACTATCACAAGCTTGTATATATTATTATAATAAGAATCATAAATAAAAATAAAAGTATAAATATTATCGGGAATCATTTAAACCTGGTTATCACTAAGATCCCTAAATATGTCTAAGATCTGGATGGCAAAAATAAATGTGCCTTCCCCATCAAAGGAAATGGGGTATTGAGGTAGTTATTATAGGATCAACAAAAGATGTGTGCTCTAGAAATAAATTTGCATATAATCAATAGGTAGTATTTAAAAAAGGAACAAATCTACCATTAAAAAATCCACAATTAGTAATATAATCATAGAGAGTATTCAATATTAACAAAGGAACAAATCCACTCATATATCATATGGCTATATCATCAACATACTTCATCATCATACGATCAAATTGAATAACTAAAAAAATCTTAACTGATATATCCCAATAATACCTTGTGAACTCATCTACATTATGGGCAGTAATAATGAACCTCTTTGGGGGCCTCTTTGGAGTTCTATAGTTATTGTTGGGAAAAAATAAATTGAACAACAAAAATTTGATGTACATATTTACAATACGACAGGGGCTTGATTTGTCAATATTCTTCATTTAATTTTTAATTTCAATTCTAGTATATTTAATTAGTGTCTCAAGTTCCCAGTATATCAAATCACCCTTGTTTAACAAACCAATCATTCTAGCCACTTCATCTATTGTTAATTGCATGTCATGTCCTTTGATTTTGAATGCTTTATCAGGCACATCCCAACATGCTAACAACATGTAGATTAGGGGTGTATTTTTTTAAAATGAAAGAACTAAGTAAATTGAAATATGTGTATCATCTTCAAAGCGTCCTCCAGTTCATCGGGCAATATCCCTTTTAAATAGTCGCATAAAGATCTAATTGTTGATGATCTACAATGAAAATTAACATTTGGGATGTACATATGTAACAATAAAAGTTTAAATTATTTTTTAATTTATCTTATATAAAAACTTTAGAAGATTGAATAATTTTGTTAGTAATATATGTGTACATGATTGTACACATTGTTTACGCTGCTAACAAAAGCTTGTACACCATATATAGTATATACAAGCTCTTGTACATAGTATGTATAAAGCTCTTGTACATGAGCTTATATAGTCGACGTACAATACTTTGTATACATGATATATAAGATCTTGTACACATTGTGTAAAAGTGCTCTAGATTTTTCTTATACATAAAAGCTTATAAAATATTTTTTTTGCTCACCATATTTATTAACATTATATTCAATATAATATAAAATAAAACAATATATTGATAACTAAAAAAAGTAATCATTTATATTTAATTTAACATTTTTTATTTTTAATATCATCACTGATATTTTCATTCTTCTCATTATCAAACACATTTCTCGATTTTTCAATTTTATTTTTTTTTTAATATTTTGTTGTTATCATCTATTAATCATTAGAAAATATATCATTCTACTAATTATAATATTGTGCAAATTGTGTAAAAGAGTTTGCACATATTATATACAATATATTGTACACTGAGTATACAAGGGCTTATACAAACTATGTACAAAGGGCTTGACCCTACATCACTGCCTTATGCATAAAGTATATAAGCAAAATTACAAACAATGAATTATTCTGTGTGGAGTCAAAACAATAATTGCAAGGTTAAATGTAATAAAGTTGATTGTAAAACTGGTTGTATGAATAGTCTGCGTATGGACTTCACACAAAATAATTTCTCTAGTTACAAAAAAATCCAAAATACTAAATGGAGGCTTGCCATTCATGACTTTAAAGTGTTGATATTAAAAAATTGATAAATAGAAACGATACATAAATTTAAATTTACATGAAATAAATAAATAAAAACTATATGTCACACCTTAGTAAAAAAATCCATGTGGTTGCACAAAATAAATTGATCAAAAAAGTACGTGTCAATCACGAATAGAGTCCGGATGCAAAGTGTTGTATTCGGATTCTGGACATAATAATTTCTCCTATTATGGACTGTAATTATTTACCAAAAACCATCATTCGGTTGTAGATCACCAATACCCTAATCTAAAATTTTAAGTTTATATAATAATAATAATAATAATAATAATAATAATAATAATAAGGTTAAAATGATAGTCAAGGCATCTAATTTGAAAATATAGGTCTAGAGCCTTAGGCTTGAGTCAACCTCCAGTCATATTAGCTCAACCCTATCAACAATCAGGCTTGTCGCCGGCCGAACCGCCACGGCGCCACCGGCGTGTCGATCCACCAACGGGCAACTCCATCTATTATCCGTATCTTCCTTCTGCATTTCAATGATTCCCCAGGCAATTCCGACTGTTCCCTCTATCGCATCCATCATTCTCATGAACAAGCCCATGGCAAGCACGGCTGTTAGTGGCTTCTCTATCGTGCGCTCCGCCGCCTACCCTCCGCTCTGCATCGTCCTCTCCCGCCATTTTTTACGCATCCGTTTTCCCTCGCCGGGCGCAACGTTAAAGTTATCTCACTCTCAAATGTTTCCATCCAATTTCCTCACCCCACAATTCCATGGCGGCCATTCTACCTCGCATGCCCACAGCCTTGTTGACTACGTTATGGAGGAGCTGCAAGCCATGCGTTCGATGAGGCGTGTCCGCCCGACCAAGAGGTATATTTATCTTCTTTACAAAAATTTGTCCTTTTTATCTTGGGAATGGTTTCATCAGTTGCATTGATAAATCGCAGAGTGGAGTTAGCGAGCTCTCCGGAGTTACTGGAGGTTAAGCAGGCAAAGAGATCACTTCAGAAAGGCTGTTTGCTTGAATTTCGGAAAGATACACAAAAGCTATTGCTTGCTGTGGCGCAGAAACCTGATGGGAAGAAGAATTGGATAGTTTGCGATCAGGTTTTACTAGAAACAGCCTCTGCAGCTTGTTGAATTGGTTACTAGGTGTACACTTGTTTTTGTTTATTTGCTTATTCATGTACATGTTCTTTCTAAACATCCTGCATTCTGCAGTTCAGTATAATCTGAGTTATTGTTTTTGATAGTTTATATATAATGCTATTTTAATTTATGAAGTCAGAATGGGGTCATGTCCTCTATCAAGCCTCAGCAAGTCACCTATATTGTTACTGGCTTTGAAAGCTTCGATCACAGAGATATTCCTGATTTTCTCCAGAAAGCTCAGAGTCTCTTGGTAAGTAGAAATTTGTGGCATGTTCCCTATTTGGGCCTTTGCAAAGGCATTTTTTTATTTTCTTTTGTGTTTTGCATGGTTTTCTCGAAGGACCCGGCTATGTTGGAGTGTGCTTGGGAGGAGCTTTTGGAAAATAATAGGTCGGTGACACCCGAAGAATTAGCGGAGGTTAGACTTTCTTGAACAAGAACGAAATTTTTCTGACGAGAACTTCTCACTTTATAATATATCCATGAGTTCAAGAAGAAATCCAGTCATCCAAGGCTCTACTATAGTACACTATTGGCATGCTGGATGCAATTAAGCAACTAAGACTTTGGAATGGGTTTCCAATCTTCATGAGCCACAAAGGCTGAACTATGCATTTGCATTCATCAAAACCTACTACAAACTATTAAAGTAAAGAAAGGGAAAAACCCTTAAGCAAAAGAAGCAAAATAACTATCTTCCTCAAGAATATCAAAAAATTCTTGAGGAATGTTACAATTATCTCTATCTCCTATATCCCAAACAAAAGTATCCTCTATAGCTTCATGAGCCACAAAGGAGGGAGAAATTATTAGGTGCGGACACCGGACAGAGAGAATCATCCGGATTTCTCTTTGTCTACAGTAAAAGCGCAGTAACTGTGCTTGGATTGCGTTTTTACTATAGACATAGAGAAATCCGAATGATTCTCTATGTCTGGTGTTTGCCAAGGAGGAGGGATTCCATGCAAGGCAGCAAGCACAACACACATACACACACAGTCTTTTCCACATGTATTCCTGGTCTTACAGTTGTCTTCCTATCAAAACTTTGAATAACTAAATAAAACTATCTTTTATTGTTTCCAGGTTATATATGGCAGCAGCGAGCCTCTTGAGAGCTATTGTGCTCATCTCTTGCTATCAGAAAATGATATTTATTTCAATCAAGTTGAGTCTAAAGGATATTTACCTGTTTATGAACCACGCCCTACTATACAGGTACTGCTATAATTCTTTTTTTCTTTTTAGTATTGTAGAAGTTTCTATACTGTCGTTGATGCAGCGAAGATCGTCGACTGGAGTGGAAGTGACGAAGGTCGGCGGCGATTAACCTGGAAGGAGTGTTAGCGGGGGAAAACAGGAAATAAACAGAGGAGAAGAAGAGGAATAAGGGGGAGGAACAGCTGAACGGCTGTGTATAATTTTTGATTGTAAAGTTGTCTGATTACAATTGCTTTTGCTTCCTCTATGTATCTCCTCCAGGTGTACTAAAAAAGGTGTAACAAGCTAAAAGATAGTATTAGTACTATGCTGTATGAAATAGAAACTAGGTAGTGGAAATGTGCTATAAACTGTTATAAGGATAAGCTGTCCGGTAGGACAGTTTTGGGAGTAAACCTGCTCCGCATCAGTCGTTTTCAGAAATTATAAGATGGAGTAGTGTTTGCTTTATTCATAAATAAGCTGATATATCCCGATCAACATTCCAAATGCTTGATATCTTCAGCAAAGTTTTATGCTATATTGAATTTACTAAACAGTTATTATCTGGAACTTGGCATGCTAAGCATTATGAATTTAGAAGATTCAAAACAGTTAAACTGCTTATCTTAACAAGTTAAGATCTCGTTTGGGACGGCTTTCTTACTGCTTTTAAAACAACGTTTTAGTATAAAAATTAAATTTTTTGTACTATAAAGCTGTTTTAAGAAGCATCAAGAAAGCCGCCCCAAACTAAGCCTAAATATCCAAGCATAAAAACAACCATAGGTGGAACTTTGAATAACAACCACATTTTTTTCCCAGATCTCGGGTGTTTCAACACTCTTTCTCAAACTATTTGTTAGAGATATATAATCTGTAGTTTGCCGAGAATATTTTTGAATGCAGTATTGCAAAGCCCTTGAGTGAATATATCATAGTCACTATCTATTGGAACAAAATGAGTGTAAATCTTCTGAGATTCCAATCTTTTTATAAACTGTCTATCCATTTCTGCATATTTAGTTCAGTCATGCTGTTCTACTTGTTATCATATTATAGTGTTGTATGTCCCTCCCATTTAATCTTCAGATCTTTAAATATAGTTTTAACCCAAAGTAGTTCATAGATCCCATTGGCAATTGCTTTAAACTCATATTCTGCACTTGATCTTGAGACTATTGGTTTTTTTTTAAGATTGTGCATGTATGATTTTCTTGATTTTGTCTATATCCCATCCCACACAGATTTTGTTAATTTTCCAAACAATGCTCTTGGAGATTGTTTCAATTCATATAGTTCCTTTTTTAGTTTGCATGCTTGATTTTTTGAAAATGAGTTTTTTAATGTTAGTGGGGAATCTTTGAGAACATCTTATATATCACCATGCCAAAAGGCATTATTTACATCATATTATTGCAAGAATCATCTAATATTAATGACCAAGGAGATTAAGATATAAATTGTATTCAATTTTTGTGATTGAAGCAAAATTTTCCTGGTGCTCAACTCCATAGGATTGGATATGTCCTGTTGTTATTAACTTGATTTTATATTTTTATATACTTCAATATGCACATCCTATAATAAATTTTCATTAAAATAACTCAATCATCTCATATGTGTGGATTTTTTATAGGGTGTTCATCTATTTTCTCATAGCTTCCATCCAATTCTTATTTTCTTATGCTTCAAATAAAATTTGTGGAATTTTGATGGTATTAATGTTTATAAGGAGGCTTTATGAATATGAGATGAGTTTTCGATGGATGCATATTGAGATATGGGGTATAGGGAATTTTATCAAAATTTTATATAACAATAGTTTGACCATGATTATTGTTAGGAGAGGTAGGAAGGTTACTAGACACTGGTTTCGAGGCTTGGAATTGCAAGAGAATTTGGATAGGCTTTGTCCTGCTTGTATAGATCTGAAGTGGTTTAGTAAATGGATAGTTGATCTTAGTGGGATATGCATATTAATTGTTTAATAGTAAAAGGAAAAATATTGAGTTTGCTAGACTTATCTTCTGCATGATTGTTCTCCCCATGAAGATAATTCTAATTAAAGAATGAATGTTTTATTAAATGTGATATCTTTTGATATAAGAAAAATTTTGGCCGTTGGATGATTGAATTTATGCCCCATTTGAGCACGCGAATATCCTAAGAAGACACACGTAAGTGCTTTATGATCCAATTTATATTGTTGTTGTTTAAGAATATGTACATAAGATACATCCAAATATTTTAGGAGCAAGTCTTGCGAATAATTATTCCTAGGAAAACATTCAGTGAGGCAGATGGCTTCTCCCAGATATCCTTTGGGATTCTAATTTTGAAAGATAATAGTCTTGGTAAGCCCAGGAAGGTGTCTATTTTTCTTCTTTCATCCATCCCGTTTTGTTAGGCATTGGGACATTAGAATTGATGAATAAAGAGGGTTGAGGTTTGGTTTAAATAATATTGGGCATTATAAATATTGAATTTTTTAATGTTTGCTACAAATTGATTTTTTATCATAGCAAAAAAATTGTGAGAATATGATTGATATCATATTTTTATTTGATAAGATAAACACATGCCATTCAAAGTGTAATAATCAATAAGTGTTATAAATACTTTAGCTACAGGGATGGTAGGGATTTTCGAAGGTTCTCAGATATTTGATTAGATTAATATATATAAAATAAGTAGATGATCGAGATTCACTCAAAATAAAAGATGCTCTATAATGTTTAGCAATTTCACAGGTTTCATATTATTGTCAACATTTTTAATTAGGAGGGAAACATACATTTGAGAATTTTAGAAGGCAGATGTCCTAATTTATAATGATGATTCCAAATAGTATCTTCACTAGAAACAAACATAAAGAAAAGAGATGAATGATTGTTACAATTATTATTGTCTTCAAGTATGTATAACCCATCATTTTCTCTAGCTCGATGTGGGCTCCCACTAATAGAAACTTGGTGTTTGTCATTTAATTTGCTTCCTCGACTAGTGCATAATCAAATTTAATGCAATCCATATTCAAACTGAATCCTTCTTTATCAAATTTAAGATTCGAGCTGGTTATAGGGGTCAACACTCGATCAATCTTCTTGCCATAGTTAGGTCTTGAAAAATACAATTATCAGTAAAGAATATGGCCTCAGAGTTTTGATCCTGGGTTATTTTATGAATAAATAAAAGTTTTACTGTTAGATGAGAGACAAGTAAAAGATTGTTAAAAGTAAGTGAAAGGAAAAATGAGAATATTTCCTTGTAATTCAATAGTAGTTAAGGAGCCACTGACTAATTTGATTTTTCAATTGTTAGGATAGGGTTGGTATGTTTGAAAGATGTTGGTCGAATCTGACATGTGATTAATGGCATCTAAGTTAATTACCCGTGTATTATGAGATTATTTAAGGCCTTAAAAGTAAAAAACCTTAAAAGTTTAACTTTTTTGAGCTAGAGATCATGAAGTTGATAATTTTTTAAAGAGTTGAGAAGTTTCCTTAACCTGTCAATTTCTCATGAATTCAGTTCTCGAGTATCTGTGAAATGGGCATGTCATTTTGATTGACTTTCTTTATATCCGTCATATGAGGTCTCCCATAGAATATCAAGTACAACTGATAGTTTGTGTTTTCACGCTGCTGTTTGCATGCTGCATGATACTCCCGATTATAATTAATTACTTTATAATGAATAATTTTTTGTACCGTTGCCATTCCACTTTGTATGATCATGTTAAGTAACAGCCTTTTTTGACATTTGAGAGGCTGACTTCACTCTTCTTTTTTATTGTAGCATATATCTCATTTATGTAATATGGTTGTAGGTGGAAGAACTTATTCATAGGAAGAATCTCAAAGAGGCATTTAACAAGGAAGTGGAAGAATTTGTCAAATTACTTGTTTCAGCGAAGGCTTCACCTCCTTGCAGTAAACCTTCTAAATGTTCATGGTTGAAGGAAGAGAAGTGCAGACAATGGATGGTTTCTCTTGAAGCTTATGCTATTGATGCGTGCAAAAATGATGAACAGAAGAAAACTGCTGGAAATGTGAGCAATCTGGCTTCACTATGCTTTTCAGTGCTTGCTCTCTGTCATGAAGGCATAACAAAGTAACAGACTAGGAGTGTTCTTGTTAGTAAACTTTTTTAAGAAAACAGGTTAATAATTTATTTTAACTAAAAACACAGTAAATAATAAAGTTGAAGGAGACATTAGTTGCCTTTTTGAGGGCATTCTAGGGTTGCCAAACTCTTTTTTATTTTTTGTTTTAAAAATTCTGCCCAAAGCTAAAATTGCCACAAGTATTGATGTCTTTTTTCCTTTCTGGTGTTGGGATCAGTGCTGTCATTTCATTGCTTCTATTCACTTTTTACATCAAATTCTATTGATGAAATTAAATAATTAATCGCCATTTGAAGTCCTATGATCAATGAAGATATTGACATTTGTTTTTCATTTCAGAGTTATGTTAAAAATTTATTTTAACTTGGAATATTTGAGCATCCCTCATTAATTAAAAAAATATTAAATAAGGAACAACTTACTCTTGCCCCATTTGTGTTGATGTGTGTCCTAGTCATTTGTGACTCTAATTTTTGAATAAAATATATCAAACATTAGTTTAGGATGTCAAATTTACTAATCTTTTGTATCATCATATTTTGACTTAATTTACTCTATTTTGATTGGGTGCTATGGAGATAGATTCTCAAGGGAATGGGACTATCAAAGACTTCATCTAATGCGGTGAACCTTCTTATAGATGTTGGCTATTTCCCAGTTCATGTTAATCTCGATCTCTTGAAGTTCAATATCAGTACTGAACAACGTGAGGAAGTATTATTGGCTGCTGAAAACCTTTTAACAACTTCTACTGACGTTGATGAGGTAGAATTGTAACTTTATATGTGTTTGCCTTTTGAATCTTTTTAATCCACCTTTTTCTTTTCCACTTTACATTGATGTTTTGTTATTAATTTCAGGGTATCAGAAAAGATCTTTCATCCTTGAAAGTGTATGCAATTGATGTTGATGAAGCTGATGAGGTAAGGATGCATCTAAGCATTCTATGATACTTGAATAAGCTTAGAAATTGTTTTAAAAAAATGCTCCCTTGTGGCTTCTTTCTATAGTAATAATTGTATTGGTGGTGATCCAGCTTGATGATGCACTGAGCGCTGTGAAGCTACCAGATGGTAAGATTAAGGTCTGGATACATGTTGCAGATCCTGCTTGTTTGGTTGAACCTAGGAGCATAATTGACAGGTTCAACTGTTGTTAATAAGCTTTATAAAGATAAATTTGAGTGAACAGAGATGATTTAGCATTTTATTACTTTTCAGGGAGGCAATGCGCAGAGGAACCTCTATTTTTTTGCCCACTGCCACATTTCCAATGTTCCCTGAAAAGCTTGCCATGGAAGGTATGAGTTTGCTGCAAGGGAAGCTTTGCAAAGCTGTCAGTGTGTCTGTAACCCTGCATGAAGATGGAAGGTATGTTTTACATCTGATATTTGATGTGTTGGATTGTTTATGATGAAAGTATTTATGGAAAGACCGATATTTATATTAAAACCTATAAAACCCTAATCAATAATTGCTTTACAGTATTGCAGAGTACACAATATGTAACTCCATCATAAGGCCAACCTACATGTTGACCTATGAGAGTGCGTCAGAGTTACTTCATTTGGGCTTGGAAGAGGAGGCTGAACTGAGAATTTTATCTGAGGCAGCTTCCCTCCGTTTACAATGGCGTCGGAACCAGGTTATGTTCTTAACCATGAAGATCAGTTTGCATGTTTTAAGTCTTCATTTGAATGAGAATGCTGATTGCATGCACTTTTCCTTGAGCAAATGCTATTTTCAACATCCCAAATTTGATATTTTTGTTGAGTGTTGGTTTTTTGTTCTTTACTTGGTTCAGGCTATAACTTTAAGACAGGACATTTACCATTTTCATTTTGGAACTGTTGGCTACATTATCTGAACTTAATATGGAATGAATGATTTTAAAGCCCTAAGTCAAATGTGTAAATAATATAAAAAATGGGCATTTGCATGTTTATATATCCATGCATGCGTATGAGAAGACCATGCATAATGTTAATACCTAGTCTCGCTGGTACTTGATCAAGCTGTTTAAAGCTTAACACTAATTTTTTGATCTCCTTGTAAGTAGATAGTATATAATTGGTAGACATATTCTCCCTTAAACGTATCACTACTTATTGAATAAATACATATCAATTTAGTTAAATTAGACCTTCAACTTATCACTATTATTAACTGTTAACATGTATGTAGCATCGACCAGGATATTTTGTTTTATAGTTCATATTAGACCTTCAAAGCATACAACAATGAAAATCCACTAGTAAAGGCACAAAGCCGACAACAAACCCGATCCTCTGTTAGCAATTAGATATAATCGATAAGGTTTAACAGATAATCACAAAATACCCCCTAAATACCGTTTGGGCCCCGACGAGAGTTTTACGGATATACACGTGACGTCTGAGGAAGTTGCGTGGGTCAAAATGATAAATTTAAGTTTGAGCCTGATCCTCCATCAACAATTAGACAGTCGATAAGGTTGAACATGTAATTATAAAAATACCCCCTAAATACCCGCAAGAGCCCCAAAGAGCGTGTCATATTTACATACGTGACATCTGAGCATGTTGCGCAGGTCAAAAAATGAACTTAAGTTCAAGTCTAATATTTCTCCTTGATAGAATAGGAGTCGACACGACTTGAACCAATGAAAAAATATATGGTCGTGGGATCGACCGGGACATTTGTTTTATACGTTTATATTAGGCCTTCAAGGCTTATGAACAAGAAAAATTCATTAGTAAAGGCATAAAGCCTATGATGAACCTAATCCTCTATTGGCCAACAAACAGAGTTGACATGGTTCAATCAATAAAATACAATTACCCATGAATACTCCAATGATGGCCGTGCTGAACGTAGATAGATCTCAACCAAAGGAGTTAATTCCAAATATTTTATATATTTCCTAAATACCCTTGAAAGATCAAAATTCTAAAAATTCTAAAATTTCAAAATTTAAAACATTTAAAATCAAAATTCAACCATCAAACACTTAAAATAAAAACTATCAACCCTTTGCAACAGTTTGTTGAGATGGACAAATTTAAATATCACTTTAACTCATAAAGAACTGATGTATGGTCGAGAATATCACTATAATTCATTCTCAAACAGTCTCTTACAAGCAAGGATGTGACACGTGTCCTCTAACAGACGGTTTTGCCACCAAATGACACTGCAAGTAAACGGTTATGACCGGGACCCTCTGAACCGGGTGGTTTGCCGCTAAATGACACCACTAAATTACGGTCATGACCAGATCTCGTAAGCTCCCCAATGGCATTAAATCTTTTAGATATGAATCAATAAGGTATAATTGATAGGACACAAAGCCCTCTGTTAGCTAAGGTTGATTCATATTTATCCCCTTAGACAAATACTTACCCTAGCTCTACAAGGTATTCTTGGACGACACAACCTATGACTGTCGATAATGATTTTTCTGTCAGGTTGGGTCGACTACCTCCTCTAACTAAGTAGACCCGGGGACCGTGATCACCCGGGATGACGGAATCAGGGGATCTCGATCGGGTTCGCCATCACTTCCCACCATCCACTTTAAGTGCAGGATAGTGAAATTTCTAATTTTAAATATCAAATTTTCAAATATCAAATTCATGCTTCTACTATATGACAGATAACACGTGTTTCTACGTTTTTGATTGACGACTAGCCTTAATCGAAAGTTATCTCTCGCTATTGGGAGGGATAATTAACTATAGGGGCTTGCACCTATTGGAAACTAAAACTCAGATCTGAAGTCCTCGCAAAATGAGGGCGAAATCTCTTGGTAGTGTCTTATTTCAAACCTAATATGCCTTCTGAAAATTTACTTTGGAATTTAATCCGTTAAAACTCTCCCAAAAGCAGATGAGGCCTGGGCGTGAATTTTCGGAGCCCACAAAATGCTTTCCATTGTCATAGAAACCATCATCATAGGGTAATATTTTACATTGTTACTAAAAAGGGTTACTAAATCAATGCCATTTCCCTTGACTTGCATGTCAAATGAATAAGGACTTTTAAATTTGCTTCATGTTCATCATAGCACGTTCATAAAAATTAAGCCATAAAAATGTTAAAACATGCAACTGGGTTGTGTTTGGTTTGAAAATGAGTTGAAAATTTTAACCTGCTAATGGCATATAGTGAATGTCTCATGTTTAAAGCTGGGCTTAGCTCTGTATTTCTTGTTTTTCTCATTTTCTTTAAGCACATAGTAGCCAAAAATGACAAGTGCAATCTATAAAATATCATATATCTCCTGAGTGATGTCTAATGATTAACACATCAGAAAAGTCTTTTATGTTAGAAGGATATAATGCATTGTATTGTAAGTTCAAAGTTCTCTCTCTATCCATTTATTGTAACTTTATATGCTCAACTGATTACTTATATAGCCCGACCTATCTATGGAAAGCTAACGTCTGTATGCATATAAGCTTGTATAGGCCACTTTTAACCAGAAAAAAAAAAAGAACAAAAAAAGAAGGTTATATTTATTGAGGCACAAATGCTTTGTTTTCTGTTTTCTCCTTCGTCCTTCTCTATGTAATAACCTATGCTTCCTTAGCAGATTATCTCAATCGCTTCTCTAAGTGATATTGGTTAAAGGCTCTCTCAGTTGAAAATAAGTGCTCGTTGTTCAATATTTTTAATAAGAAGCAAAAAATTTAACTTTCAGGGGGCAATAGATACAACCATGATTGAGCCACGTGTCAAAGTAGCCAATCCTGATGATCCTGAACCCTTGATCAACCTATATGTTGAAGACCAATCAGACCCTGCAATGCGGCTTGTTTCAGAAATGATGATACTTTGTGGAGAGGTTGTAGCTACCTTTGGTTCTGCCCACAATATTCCATTGCCTTACAGAGGTCAGCCTCAGTCAAGCATCTCGCCATTCGCATTTGCCCATCTTCCAGAAGGACCAGTAAGGAGCTCTGCTTATGTCAGAATAATGCGTGCTGCTGAAATGGATTTTAAACAGCCTATTCGCCATGGTATTTTGGGTATTCCTGGCTATGTACAGTTTACATCTCCAATTAGAAGATACATTGATCTTCTAGCCCACTATCAGGTATTTTTTTTACATGATAATGATGTTGTTGCTTTTCTTTCTACTTCTAAGCCGACGCCTTGTGTTGGTTTTCTTATTTGCGCATATGATTAATTGGAATCCTCATGCGAACGTATAAAAAATTGGAAGTATTAAAATTGTTATCATATCTAATTTATCACACGTGCTAATCATTTATAGTAGCACTCTACATTATTTATGATTATTTTATTTCCGCATTTGTTGACCCGTTTATGAAACAAAAAAAAAAAAAAAATGAAATCTCACCTGCTCTCTGCTGAAGCATGTCGCATGTCCGCGACCTCCTCCCACGTCGCACAACTCGCTCGCGTCGATCAGAGGGGAATGGAGCGAGGCCTTCGGCCTCTTCTCTGGCTCCCGTGCTCTCTCTTTCTCACTTCCGCTCTCTCTCGAACTCTCTCCCTTCCCGTGGCTTCTTCGGCTCCTTCGTGCTGTTCGACTGTGCTCCGACGACGACGTGCCCTTCAAGTCGAATTGGAGGTTACGACACTTTGAGCGGAAGCAACGTCGCTCCTTAGGCTCCTTAGGCGCTGTCCGACTCCGCTCCTGGAATGACTTTCCCTACCTACTGAATCAGAAGTTACGACGCTTTGGTCGGAACCGGCAAGGAAGCTCTTTTCTTCTCCCGCTCCTTCCTAGCTGCTCGACTTCGTGACTTCAACGACTTCCCCTCCCGATCGGACTGGAAGTTACGACATTTTAATCGGAAGAAGAGACGGGAGCTCGGTCGCTTTGAAGGCAACTTTCTCCCTTTCGCCTTGCTTCTTCGGCTTCCTCGGAGCTGTTCGACTTCGCAACTCCATGACTTTCCCTTCCAGCCGGATCGGGAGCCAAAACATTTTGATCGGAAGCAACTACGGGAACTCGCAGTCTGAGAAGGTAACTTTCTCCCCTTCGAGCGCTTCTTCGATCAAATCCAACAAAATTGGATTTTAATTAATTGTAATAATTATTAATTATCTTTAATTATTATTTAGTTATAATTATAATTAATTAATTTATTATAATTAATTAATAAGTAGTAATTAATTATCAATTATAATTATTTAGTTAATTATAATTAATTTTGATTAATTATAATTAGTCACTAATTAATTATAATTACAATTAATTTACTAATTATACTTAATTATAATTAATAATTAATTATAAATTGTATATAATTAATTATTATTATAATTAATATTAATTAGAATTAATAAAAAAAAGATATGCTCGCCTCTTCTTGCCTCGGTCCACGAGCCTCCACTGCCGACAACCCCGCGAAGATACGAATTTTCCTAAACTCAGATTCTCGCTCTCGAAGTTTGCGGCGGACCGGAAAACCGCTTATACACGCCTTTATTGTATGTGCTGGGATGGGACCCCAGTCTGACGCCTACGACGAGGTGGGTAATCACCTAAACTCTACTTCGGCGTTCGTGGCGCACCAGAAAATCGCCTATACACGCCTTTATTGCGCGTGGTAGGATGATACCCCGGTGCGACGCCTACGGCGAGGCGGGGTCACTCATAAGTACCCTCGTGCGAGGGGAAAGCAAACTGTCGTTTTAAATAGGTACCAATGGCCCCATAAACGCCTTTATTGCGCGTGGTGGGAAGAAAGATTACGGCCGCGATGTCCTCGTCCGAGGAAACCTACCATACACGCCTTTATTGCGCGTGGTGGGAAGGCTCAGTTTCTCGTAGTTTTCCCCTAAACGGGGGAGACTCCGAGAGGTTGCCGAAATTTCGGGTGAATATTCGACCGCACTCGGACCTGGTTTGAACTCAAGAGAACAAGAACTTGGACTCAAATGAGAATGAATAGTGGACTTGTGGACCTAAACCTGAACAAAATCTAAACGATTAATCAAGGCTCAAACCCAAATAAAATAAAATCAAGCTGGAACCAAAATTCAAATCAATTTGAGTATTCAGTTGAACTTGCAAATGAGCTACGAAGAACTTAATGTGGACCACAAAGAGCTGGACTTGAATGAATATGTGCTCTGAAGAAATTGAATTGAAATGGAGCATATAGAACCAAACTTTGGATCGATGAATGAACAATTAAGATCTAAGCAAATCTTAATCATTCAATTGTATCCAAATAAACACCATACAAGCAAATGTCAATCATGCTAACAGATGCACAAGGACTTGTGGGCTTCGAAGTAATTTGCTTGAAATGATTGCGTTCAAATAAACTTCATACAAGCAATACAACTCAAAGTGAACACAAGGACTTGCCATAGAAAGATCTGTTTGATCAAATAGACAACTGAAGTAAGCGAGTAGGGATGAAGAAATACAATGACATCTCCGTCACCAATAATGATCCAACTTCGAGAAAGTACAAAAGGCAAATGAGTACAATACATAGTGATATGACAAGTTAATGATCAAGATTTGCTGAACAAGTCTTAAACAAATATAGTTGCAAGTGCTAATGTCATTTGACCTCAATGCATACAAACAAAGAATATAGTGGACTCTAATAACAGTCTTTATGAGATCAGGTGCATCGTATCTGCGAGAACAACAAATGGTTGCAGAATGCATGGGTGTCCCCTATCTGCATCATTGAAACCTCCAAAACTAGAAAAAATGCCTTAGATTGAGATGACAATACTACCACCTGATAGCGGAAAACCTGTCCCTACAAACAAGAGAAATCATCAAACCACCTGAGATTGGTGAAAGGTGGATATGATGTAGGAACAATGGTTCTTCTACGAACACTTCTAGGAGGTCGTAGTGGATATAATGGGTCCTTTGCAAATGAACACGAGCTACTTGTGGATAACAACAGCAGGTATATCGTAGGCATAGCGAACCACTGTGGACACAATTACAGATATCACCCACAACAGCGGTGATTGAGATGCTGCAAAGTATGTCGGGTATGAAGATAACTCGATATACGAAAAAGAACACCTCATGGCAGAATGGAAGAGATGTTTGAGCAAATTCAAACTAAACTTCCTGGTGTTCCAAAATTTCTTATGGGTCATATACTTAGGAAGAAAATAATCTTGGTATCCACAATCATCGGAAATAATAAGTCCACTGCACTAAAGATCCTAAAAGGAGTTCTTTCCAAAGCTGCGGTCATTGATTTCAAAGTCCAGAAGAACCTCCTTGGTGAATGAGAAAAGTTGAGTCAACATCAAGATGATGAGATGCCTTATGACATCCAGATAATATCGTCACCAGATTTGCAACATTCATGCAAGCGGACAGGATGCGTTTCACAAATATTCCAAGAATGCCCGTGTACATGCACTATAGTTTGTATACATAGGTACACAAAAAGGGCAAGTGCAATCATTCACCCGCATGGGCCCCGACGAGCGTGTTATTAGTATGCACGTGACATCTATGGATGCTGTGTGGGTCAATAAATTTGAACTTAATCCTCCTAAGCAACATTCATGCAAGCGGACAGGATGCGTTTCACAAATATTCCAAGAATGCCCGTGTACATGCACTATAGTTTGTATACATAGGTACACAAAAAGGGCAAGTGCAATCATTCACCCGCATGGGCCCCGACGAGCGTGTTATTAGTATGCACGTGACATCTATGGATGCTGTGTGGGTCAATAAATTTGAACTTGATCCTCCTAAGCAGGTAAATAGGAGTCGACAAGGTTTAACAAATAATTTCAAAATGCCCCCAAACACCCACATTGGCCCCGGTGAACATGTTGTAGAAGTACATGTGACGTTTAGGGATGCTGTGCGGGTCAATAAATTTGAACCCGATCCTCCTAAGCGAATAAATAGGAGTTGAAAAAGGTCAATAAATAATTATAAAATGCCCCCAAACGCCCACATGGGCCCCGGCGAGCATATTATGGGTACACACGTGACGTCTAATGATGCTGCGCGGGTCAATAAGTGAATTCAAGTTCGAACTTAATCATTATATACGAATCAATAGAAGTCGACGGGGTTCGAACCATTAAGCAAACATACAGTTGTGGTGACCGGTATATTTGTTTTATATATATTAGACCTTCAAGGCCTATACTCAGGAGAATTCACTAATAAATGTATAAAGCCTCGAAACCTGATCCTCGGTCAAAAGCTTGGCCGAGTCGACAAGGTTTAATCAACAAAGGAAATACCCCTTTCGCCCCGATGATGGTCGCGTTGAACGTAGATTTCAACCGGAGGGGTGATTCAAAATACTTTCAAACTATATTGCACCGATACACCTATTTATGAAGGCGTGCTGTATCTGATACACCGATACACGGATACGCCTCCGATACTCCACCGATACGTGTCGGATACGCCAAAGCTGTATCCAATTAAATACTATTTAATTTCAAAAGGACACGTGTATCCGATACGCGTGTCCGTTGAAAAACAAAAAGAAATCCGAAAAAAAAAGACGTGTCGTATTTACTTCCGCGGTTGCGAGCAAGATTCTCTCATTTCCGAGATGGATTTGAGTCTCTTGATGATATGAAAATATTAAAAATTACTAATCTTTCACTTGATGAGCCTGAATTAGAAGCTATGATATTTATTGAAAATGATATAAAAGTTCAAAGACAAACCAATGAAGAAGATAATTATATCATTCCTTCTATTGAATAGTTGAAACTTCATGTGCTAGATAATTTATGTTTATGCTTTTGTTGTTGTACTAGACATTTAATGCTTACTTAAAATTTGATATTATAAGCTAAAAGGTTACTTTTATTTTGATATTATAAGCTACAAGGCTACAAATGATGTTGTTGTCATTTTTTTTTGTAATTTCAAATATTATGCTTTAATTGCTTTCTTAATTTTTATGTATGATTTATAAATTATAATGCCGTATCCGCGCCGTACCCATATCCTATATTTTTAAGAATTGACGTGTCCCGTATCCGTATCGTGTCGTATCCGTGTCGTCGTATCCGTATTGGTGCAACATAGCTTTCAAATGACTCCCAAGAGTCCATTCAAAATCCAAAACTCCACAAATTCTAAAATCCAAAAAAAATCCCAAAACCCCAAAATATTTAAAATTGAAATAAACTATTAATCACTTAAAAAGTAAAATTCATCCATCCTCCGCAACAGTTTGTTGAGGTAGACAAATTCGAATATAACTTCAGCTCACATAGAGTCAAATGCCTAGTCGAAAATATCACTAGGATCCATTCTCAAATAATCTCCTGCCAATAAGAACGTGGTACGTGTCCTCTGACCGGCGGTTTTGCCGCCAAATGGCACCGCAGGATAAAAGGTTATGACCTGGGGCTCTCTGACCGAGTGGTTTTGCTGCCAAATGGCACCACGAAATACCGGTTATGGCCAGCGCCGATACGCTCCTTAGTGTCATCAAATCATTGAGATATGAATCAATATGATATGATCGATAGGGCACGAAGCCCTCTGTTAGCTAAGGTGGATTCAAATTTGTCCCCTTAGACAAACACTCATACTAGGTCTACAAGGGTACTCTTGGACGAAGCAACCCATGGCTGCCGACAAGGATCCTTCTGTCAGGTTGGGTCGACTACCTCCTATGACTAAGTAGACTAGGGACCACGATGGCCCGGGACGACGGAACCATGAGATCTTGATCGGGTCCATCATCCATTCTCACACCATCCGCTTTAAGTGCAAGATGGTGATGTTTCTATTTTAAATATCAAAACTTCAAATTCCCAAACCTTTCTAATCCTTCAACCCATGCTGCTACTATATGCTAGATAACACGTATTCTCTACGTATATGATTGACGACTAGCCTTAATCAAAAGTTTTCTTTCGTTACCGGGAGGGGTAATTAACTATAGGGGCTTGCGCCTATATGAAACCAGAACTCAGATCATTAAGTCCTCGCAAAATGAGGGCGAAATCTCTTGATAGTGTCTTATCTACAAACCCATATGTCTTCCAAAATTTACCTCGGAACTTAATTCCGTTAAAACTCCCTCACCAAAAGCAAAAGCAATCAGTGCAGGCAGAGGCTGGGGTCGAATTTTCGGAGCCCACAACATTATATAGGAAATTCTCCTTAATTATTTTGTTTTCTTATCTATATATAGGTACATAAACCTTTATAATACAATTTACCTTCTAACATGGTATCAAAGCAATAAGATTCTTTGAATTTTCTTTGATCACCACGCTTGCGATGCTTGTGTGTTACCGACTATTACACTTAGAACTCATTTTTCGAGCTTGTAAATGCTGTCACCCCCACACATACAAAAAAAGAAGAAAAAACACATACCTTTTTCCCCTATTGTTTCCCCTCTCACCTCTCTAGATGCCTCCTACAACTAATCTCCATCATCGACCACTGAGGCACTTGGCCTCTATTTCTAGCAAGGTTTGTTTGCCACTACAATCTATCTATGTTCTTCAATGTTGATTGTGTTGGTGGCTATGCGCTTACTATATCAACCTCACGTTGATTCTCTTTGATGATAACTTTGTCGATGCTCTCTATTGTACTTTATTTAAGGATATTGTACATGCTGTCTTTGACACATATCTTGTTGCCGACTCTTTGTCTAATTACACTACTCCCTCTTTCAGAGATTAGTTGCTCTCCTCTTATAACATTCACAACCTCAGGATAAACTCTATTGTACTGCCTCTTTCAGAGACTAGATGAGAAATGGAGCTTAATCGATGAACTGATCTCGATTTTATAGAATCGTCCGGTTCCCAATATTATTTAAATTTTAAATGAAAGGGCTAAGAAATGAATTCTTTTAAATAAATTTATACTATTTATATACTTAGTTATCTAATATGTAATCCTAGCCCTCATCTCATATTGTTCTCTTTTGCATGCATCTAATTGGCTTTCATCTTGTGTTAAACTTCCCTCTCCATCGGTCATTGCACTCTCCCTCGAATTTGAAAATATAAGATTTTAAATGAGCATCTAAATTTTTCTTATTGCTATGGCTATAAAAAAAGGTTCTTAAATATTGAAGGTGTTTAAATTTTTAATTGTTGAAGATATTAGCTCTTTCTATTTCTTGCCACATATTTATATTATTACATTATTTAGTTCATATTTAAATACTTTTAGTATTTATTGCCCTATCCGCTACAATCCCGATCAAATCAGTAAATCTTGAACCGCTTGTACCGGTTTCATATATGGTCAGGTTTTTATAACCTTAGTCATAATTTTAAATTTAAAAAGTACAATCATTTATTAAAAAGTATAACAAATTTATTTAAATACTTAATTGTTAAATCATTTAGGTCAAATATTTTATCTAATGGCTATTTATTTTTATAATATGATGTTAAATTTATTTGCTCAACTTTTAATCACTCTAGCTTAAGATGGGGAACAATTTAATTCTATTTATATTTTTTTTCTTTTCATCCCTTACATCTTACATTGCAGAGTGATGAACTAGTTTTTAATGAATTTGTTGATGTAATACTCTATTAAATAAAATTTCATGAGCATATATTTTGTCACATCTAAAATAAATTGAATGTGTGATTCCAAAATTAATTATAGTGGTAGACACTATAAATTTCTTTATCATAATTTTTTAATGGTCATAAATTTGTAAAGTGGAATAAAATATTTTAGCGAACTATTTCATATGGTTGATGTAATATCAATTATTCTAGTTTTATATTTAAAAGTTTTATCATGAAAAATTATATATATATTGTTGACATGTAAACTGTTGAACGACCAACCCAACCGGCTTTCACTACCCACGATCCCATTATCCCTCGTTTGCTCCACATGACGCAAAACTCCCTCACAAGCATAGAAGAACGACGAATCTCTCCCATTTCACCTCAAGCACACAGTCTTCCTCTTTCAGGCTCTCATAACCCTAACAGGAAGCCGAAGCCCTGTCTAGTCGGCTGGTCCCGCACAAACCCATGCCGATCGACCCGACACTGTTCTCGTGCACTACTTCCGTCACTCCCGACCTCCCGTTTGCCTGCAGTCGAAGCCGATGTGTGACCCAAATCCCACTCCGACCTTCGAAGCCGTTTATCTGACTCTGACCGCACACGAGTAGCTTCTCCATTGTGACCAAGTTGTGAACCCGTCCGACCTAGCCAACTCTGATCGGCAACGCCCAATCCGCCTCACACATCAACACCACACGTGTGCTTCTCCGCCTCACCCATGGACAGCTCTGATTCCACCCGAACCCGCAAGATCTTGCTCATTTGTTTGAAGTAGTGAGTGATGAGAGGGAAGAATGGGGGTTTATTGTATGTTGTTATTATTAATAAAATATTAATAATTATTATAATGATAAGTAATGATAAATAATAATAATAAGTATTATTATTATTATTATTAATGATAAAAAAAGATAGGAAAGCGCAACAATCGTCAAATTGGAGAATCGAAGACGTATTCCGGGGTTGATATGCCCCCCGAAGCTCTTAGTCATGGATCTAATCCCGGCCGAGCGGACCTAAAGGGCAAGTGCCCTCCTTAACCTCTCCTCATAGGGAGGGGGTGCTGGAAGACTGCTGAAATTTGAGAAAAAAATATCATATCGTACAATATGATATGTATATCGTATAGTACAAACAGTTATAAAAAATTTCCTATTCGTCTGGACAAAAAGATATCCCAAATTTTCAAACTCTTGATCATCCCAGACAAACAGTTCAAAAAATTTACTAGTATCTATGGATTAAATTGTTCACAATATTTTTATACTCTAGATACCATATGTACGAACTATAGATCTTCCCGGACAAATAGTTAAAAAATTTTACATGTTCGTATGGATAAAAATGTTCATAATATTTTTATACTCTGGATGTCATCTATACGAATCCAAATTCATCCAGAATGAACAATACTTAGAAATTTTTTTTCCCATCTATGCTTTGATTAACTACTTACTGGAGGAAATAATTGAACAAATCATCCCATAAAGGTGCTAGTTCATTTTATGATGCTATGGCCACACAATCTCAAGGTTCGTGGCACTTGGGTCTATTTTTATACTAATATATATATATATATATATATATAAATTTTTCATGATAAAACATTTAAATATAAAACTAGAATAATTGATATTAGATTATTTTACATATTATTTTCCAGTATTTAGTTAGATTTTTAATGTAAATTCATTATATGATATGTAAAAATATTAAATACTCATCCAATTATTAGCTTTTTGAATTAACATTTTCTAAATAAGCATTTGTAGAAATTTTACACCGATATCATTTGATCCTCTTTAATTGTACACTTGTTTTTCTTTAATAACCTTTTGTATCTCCCACTTCTCTAACAAGCCTCCTTACATAAGGTCTATTTCTAGACTCTTCTAAACCTAATGTGAGAATCTTCTACGAGTCATTATATCCCTTATTTGATTTTGTTCATTTGAAGAGTTTCAATTAATCTCTTTTAACAACCTATTTTGAAAGATTAAAAATTTTGTATTTTTCAAGTTTTGACCATCTTATTCTATAGGATTTTTTTTATCCTTATGCTTCTAAGATATGCATCCATTATTATTTTATATTGTGGTTAAGTTTTCTCTTATAATTGTTTTACATTATTTGCAAAAATGATTTATTTTCTTCAATGCGAAAAGAAGCCTATAACTTTTAGAAGTAATTAAATGTTTTTTTTTTTCATTTTTTAAATCATGTATTCATTATCACTAGATCATAAACTTCTGTGAAATCAAATATAGCTTCTCTCACGCATTTTAAATTCTTATTCCATACCTTCCATGAATCCTTTCATAACCAATTTTAAATTCTTATTCCATACCCTCCATGAATCCTTTCATAA
The DNA here is from genome assembly GCF_001605985.2 of Dendrobium catenatum. NCBI lineage: Eukaryota > Viridiplantae > Streptophyta > Magnoliopsida > Asparagales > Orchidaceae > Dendrobium > Dendrobium catenatum. Next base: position 1,658,181 of record NW_021319683.1, on the reverse strand, counting down.
CCAGCCATTTTAAAATCTATATATCCATTTAACTCAAGCCAATAATTGTTCTTTTTATTCTTGCATACATTATAATAGCTTATCAATTTCTATAAAATCTATATATCCATTTAACATATATTGTAGAGCATTAACAACATTCATTTTTATAATGTCTTCTTCTATTAAAATGTAAATTCTATTCCATACTCTTGATGCATCCTCTGATTCCAACCTTTTAAAAACATATATGTCTATTTAAGTCAATTCAGTAATTATCCTCTTTTATTATTGTATGCTTTTTAGTAGCTTATCCATCTGTTCCCATAATGAGTTTTTCAAACTGTTTTCTAATTCAACTTGATGAGTGTAAGCAATAATTACATTTATAATGTTCTCATTAATAATTAACTTAATAACAATATCCTTGATTAACTCTATTCATCTCATCAATCCTATCTTTCAACTCTCTATCTGCTATGATCCTGGCTCATTTCAATTTATAACTTTATTTATGATCTTCTCCAATGTCCTTTGATTTTTTTTTTTTTCATTTAGTTTTATTCAAACAGGTGATATCAATTTTTCTTCTAATCGCCATGTCCACCAAATCTCCTTTCTTCTCATAAATTCATATAGCAAATTTACTTGTAGTTTTAGTCATAGTTAACCCATTCTCATTTTTCACTCTTATTGGACCCTTTCTTACTTTTCACTCTACTTGGGTCAATGTGAAGCATCACTTGTGGATGACATCCTTACCAATGGATGCCTTCCTTTCTTTACAATCGAATTACGTTGTGTTATATCACTTATACGTCTTAGTAAACTCTTACCTATTCGTAATGGCAGTTGAGCTAGATTGTGGACTTTTACTATTTGGGAACCTCTCAACACTTGCAAAATTCAAATTTGTATTCATATCATTAATTCAAAGGAGCAAAAATTTAGGTTTTCTTTATTTTAATTTGGAGGTTATGAGTATGAATTACTTAAAATCATTGTTTAAAATTGTGTAATATGAGACTCGCCTCAGCACAATTCCAGTGAAAAATGCCTCGAGGCTTACACCTTGATATTTTTTTATGAGGCTTGCTCTTTAGCTTGCTTGAGGCCCACCTTGAGGTGCACCTCATCTCACTGGATTGATGCGTACGCCTCACTCTATATATTATTATTATTAAAACTTATCTAAATCATAAACTAAAGCTCCAAACAAATGATGCCTTCATGCACCCCCGAGCTGCAATAACTTCCTCTCGACTGCTTTGACTTCCAGCTCGCTGCCTTCTTAACAGCCACCACTGTCATAGCTGTCGTCGGGTATCATTTAAAAGCCACACACCACCACCTCCTCATCTAAAAATTTTGGAGTATTACTCTTTTTTATGTTAATGAAAAATATTTATGAAAGAGAAAAATGATTTAAATAAATGAAGAAGAAATTTGAAGTTGAAATTGATTTTATATGATAATTTTATGTTGTTTTTTCCCTTGTAATATTTGGATTTCAGTTCTATTTTGTACAATTTATCACTTATCACTTTACATCTTGTGATTTTTTTTTCATATGTATGTCAATCTGTTACTTCACAGCTCAATGGAAAATTAATAATATGTCATCGTTTAATATATTATTTGGGTATTATATAAAAAATTACTTTTAACCTTTATTTTTTACTTTATGCAATTTTTGAATTTTGAGGCTTGCACCTCAAAACATCATGAGGCTTACGCCTCACCTCACTAACAAAAACACATCAATACCCAATTGTGCAATTTTAAGCCTTGACTTAAACCTTTCTTATGAATTTTAGTAGGAGATTTTTGATTGCCTATTGGCCTAACATCAACCCTTAACCTCATGTATTTAATTATAGGTCATTTGAAAAATTCTACTCATTTAAAATTTTAATTATTAACTCATGCAAACAAAACTATTCATAGAGAACTTTGATGCATTTGATTGATGAGCGTATCATCAAAAGGGTTCTGGAAATTTGTATAACTGGAGGGCAGAAATAGGATCACAATTTTAGGTTATTTTTATTTCAATGTCGGTTAGGGATGTGAATTACGGAGATCTCTCCATACCAGTGGTTATATTAGTTGAAACTTGAAACTCATTCTAATTGAGTCTATTCAAAATCGATTTGATTCATTTCAATTCAATTCATAATTTAATTCTTGGCTTCAACAAAATTTTAAGCCTGAGGCGTCTTGTATGAAATTTGATATGAATCAATTTGAATTTATTTAATTCATACATATTAATATATATGAATTATACATTTTTAAATATAAAATATTGTATTATAAGCTATTTAATTTGGAGTTGTTTGGAGCTTGTTTGGATTATGGAAATAGTATAATGCATTTTGTGCTAATATTATCGAGTCAAATGTAAAATGTTTTGAGTCGGCTTGGTATCTGTCCCTTTCATGTTGACTTTAGCTATAATTGAAACATGATTTGCGTTTGTGTTGATTTTAAGTCATAGCGAACTCACAAATTTTGAGTAGAGCCGAGCCTAAATTGCTCGAATTTGACTTCATGCTACTACTACCTCTCTACGATGTAGGATCAGGGAATGCACATAAACCCTTCTAGTATGCTACATTGTTGCAGGTCTCATTCATTGGTCATAGCACCAGTTGGTTTAGAAAATATTTCCTGTGCTTTATTTATGATTTGTTCTTTTGGTTGAGCTGTTTGATCTTGAGCGGGGAAGACCGAGAGGTATATCAAAATAATGAACCATTTGCATGTTTACTTGAACTTTGCATTTTGAATTTTGTGGCTACATATAGCTTGAAGTTCAATCACTTCTTGCTTCAGGAATGAAATTCATTAATAAAAATGACTAGAATCTTCGTATTTAGAATTTTTGAATAACTTAGTTTCTTCTATACTGTTTTCAGTTTGGAATATAAAGTTCTATATATTTTAAATTTCAGATCAAGTCTTTTCTAAGGGGTGAATCCATGCCATTTTCCTCTGGTGAACTAGAAGGAATACAATGCCTTGTTAATCTGCATGTTAAAGTTGCCAAGAAGCTCCAAAGCAGCAGCCTAAGATACTGGTTATTGGAGTATTTCAGAAGACAACCAAGAGAAAGGAAGTTTGGTGCCTTAATTCTTCGGTTCATTAAAGATCGAACTGCTTCTCTGCTTCTTATTGAGGTATTTATATGGTATCAAAAAAAAAAAAAAAAAAACCTGGCACATTAAGATGGCAAAATTAATGGGAAGCTGTAGCCTGTTTCCTTGGTTATGAGATTGGAATATAAAGAGTCTAATCGGAACAGAGATTTTCTCCTAAAATGTTGAATAACTTTAGACTTAGGGTCTCTTGTGAAATTTTCTTATCCTTGTAGAGTTTTTGTTGGCATTATTTGAAGCCATGAGATTTAGGTCACACAGACACTAGAGGCATTACAACTCTTGTACCAGGCTTCAAATAATTTATGCTTAAAATCCTAAAATCACTAAATGCTATGTGAATTGCTAAAGTGCAAGTAAAAACAAGCCAGATGCTATATGAGTCAAGATTCCAGCAATATTCAAGAAGAAAAGTGAAAAAATTAGATTGAAACATCGTCACTCCTGCATTTATGTAGAAACTAGCAAGCTACGCAGTGCAATATGAAAGACCATATTTATGAAAGTAAATAAAGCATGACATCATAGTACAAATTTATATTTAGAAGATAACATATTTCATGGAGTTTCATATTTGTGAATGAAGAAAGAAAAGTACGTAAAGCTCATAACAATGAGAGATTTCTACAATAAAACAATAAAGTTTATAAAAAAAAAAAAAGAAAAAAAAAATGAGAACCCTTTATTATATGCATTCTTTCTAATAACGTGATCACCTAACATTGGAAAACCATTTGTTTGTGAGATAGAAATTCATTTTTATCAGTTTTGAAGAACCAATTTGATTTCTTGCTAGAAAGATTTATTATTAAAGTATCTGTTGTGCTAAGACAATTAATAGAGAAGTTCAATAACAATAACAACAACAAATCTTTATCCCACTACATGAGATCGGCTACATGAATTCCTTTTCTCCATCGTGTTCTATTAAGAGTTAAGTTCTTATTTAAATATAATAAAAAAGATAAATTTAATACTTTATAACTAAGTCTTTTTAGGTATAACTCTACTTTTCTTAATATAGGTTGGCTCTTATATATCTACTCTCTCAATAAGGCATCAGAAGACCGATGCTTTATGAGATCAAACCATCTAAGACGAATCTCTAATCTTATCTGCCACTGGATTTACGCCAATCTTTTCATGTATATGCTCATTTTGCATTCTGTCTTTAAGTGTAAAGCTGCTCACCCAGCTGAGCATCCTCATCTCTACAACACTTAATTTTATGCTTCTCTTTTAATGCCCGACATTCTACGCCATAAAGTATTGTAGGTCTCATTTCCATCTTATAAAATTCTTCCTTAAGTTTGAGGGGTATTTTTTTATCACACAAGCAACTTGATGCATTCCTCCACTTTAGCCATCCAGCTTGAATACTAATAATAATATCCTCATCCATTTCACCATTATTTTGAACAATAGACCTGAGATATCTAAAACATATGCTCTTTTTAATGATTTGATCACCCAATGTTAAAATCCCATCACTAGATCTATCACTAAAATTACATTCCATTTTAGCTCTACCCAAACGAAAACCTTTAGGCAATTAATAGAGAAGTACATGGAATTAAAAAATTTCCATATAATTTTTATTGACTTAGAAGGCATGATCGAGTATTACAGGAATTGGTTTGGACATTGAGGCAAAGATGAGTGTCCAATCTATGCTCATGTTATTGGAGATATTAATGGTAGAGTATTAATTGATATTAGTAATCATAAAGTTACCAAAGAGTTTCAAATTTATATAGGATTAAATCCCAAAAGGATCCCTAATTATTCATCTATGACCAATTTAGTCTCAGAGTATCATTTCTCCAATTTAGTCTATTAATTGTACGAAATTGATCCCTAATAGTTCTTTTGCAGTTAAATTGGGATCAATTTTTATGAATTACAAGAGACTAAATTGGAATTTAGTTTTGCATCTCAAATTTCATCAATTTTTATGAGGGGCTATTTGGGATTAATATTGCTTAATTGAGAGACTAAGAAATATGATACCCTGAGCTTAAAGTGGCCACACACTAAAGGTCGAGGGACTTTTTTGGCATTTGTTTATATTAAAGATTATCATTTAGTTCTTTTTTTCTTGCATTGGTTATAGTGATGGTTACTAATGATGGCCACCCAAGGCCTTGGTGTATATTTTTTTCGAAGTTGATATGGTTTTAATATGTACATATATAATGACACATTCAATTGTGCAGAAAATATTTACAAGGAAAGGTAGAAACAATTTATTATTGAAATAAATAATATTCAAATTGAGCCTTTTGTAAGTAGTATGCATCAATAAAAACATATTTTTAATAATTATTTTATTTGGTTTAAATATATGAAAATAGCCATGCTCCTTTAAATAATGCAAAAGTCTTGCATTCATTTACATAATATTGGTCTAGACAAGGATTATCCATTTTATATTAATTGCATAGTTGCACGATGTAAAATCCAAAATAATCTTTTTCATTTTTTGATCAATGTGTATGTCATAACTCATGACATCATATGAATAAAAAGTAGTGTAGTATACACTAGGAATACAACTGCCAGGGAAGATTAATTTATTTTGTTGTATGTTTTAATATTGATTTTGACTATCCTAACATGAATATGATAGTTCAATAAAAAACAATTTGGTATGTGATAAACAATACAAATATGATATTATTCTAATTGAGTTTAGAGGTGGCATTGGAGTAAAACATGTTGGCGAATTACGTAGAAATGTCTCAAATGCCTATATTGAAGGGTGAGGAAAATAATGACTAATAAAGATTCTAAACAATGTTCAGAATTTAGTTCCAAATCATTACTTGACTGCCTTGATGGAAGATCACTCAACTAAAATGAAAAAGACTAATTAGGAAAAGTTGTTTCATTAGTGCCTGTCTCGTGCTTCCTTTTACTATTTACTTTGTTCTTCACATCAAATTCTTTGTAGTTTGTGCGTCAAACACTTCTTTTGACTAGTATGATCAACCACCAGGAAATTTGTGTCATAATTTTTATTTTGTTCAATTTAGATTTTAGCGTTGTGATTTTATTTGGTCGTGTGTGTGTGTGTGCGTTTTTTGTTTTTGTTTCATTTTTCCTGGTTTGAGAATATTCAAAATTATATTAGAAATATGCTCAGGAAATCACTATTTTGTACATGCATTTTCTCTATGGCTTCATGAGCCTATGGACTGACTTTTCCAGTAGCTCTAATTTCTATGTTAGAATATTATAATTTTATTTTCATAAGAAAATGTAAATGCACAACATCAGTATATCACCACTTAGGCTTCATTTGGGACGGCTTTCTTGCTGCTTCTTAAAACAGCTTTATAGTATAAATATTTTTCTATTTTTTAACTAGAAATCAGCTTTAAGAAGCAATAAAAAGCCGTCCCAAACAAAGCCGTAGTAGTACCATTGTTGTACTAACAGTAGTATAACATGACTTCGACTTTGCTTGATTATGGTAACAATGATGATCAGCACATTGTGGATGTAATAACTAAGTGCATCACATTTTTTGAAATATTGGCCGACAGGGCTTGTCCGGGTATACATGGAACTGCTACTTTGATTTGTATTTCTACAAGTTTTAACTTGTCCCCTTTCAAAAGCTCTACTTCCCAAAATTTTTAACCTGCATCAGGTTTTGCAGTTTGTCTAATATTTGTAAATGATTATGACCTCTTATTCTGTGTTTTGTGTAATATATTCTTTTGCTTATCTTTTGATTTTTAGGACATATTTATCAATATTTGAGATATATAGATATTTTCACCTCCACATCTCTTAGGAGCTGTTGGGATCACTTTTTTTGTTTTGTTTGGGCTTGTTTATGTTTGGATATAAAACAAAAACCACATTTGGTATCTAATGAAGTTTATTTTTGCTTTTGTTGGGGTGATAGTTAGTGGTGGTTGTGGCTGGCAGTCGTTAAATATGGGGTGATTTTCATTTTTAAAATAATGGAAATACGCAAAATAGTTTGATTTGTTCTAAAAAAAAAAAAAGAAACAGTTGAAAAATACAAAGCAAACATGCTTAATAAAAAACAATTACAAAAACAAGAATAGAAATTGATCTCAAGCAGCCCTTTAGTTAATGCCTTTGTTTCCTCAGTGCATCGAAGGAAAGGAGGTTTTGTCTGCATGTCTTCCTTCTTATTCTCCTGACCTATTATATTATTTATGCAGGTGGGAATTCAAGCTTGTGCGTCTGTTTCAGCTGGAAAGCAAATCGGGGATAAGATAGAGGTTATCATTGAAGAGGCTCATCCCCGTGATGATGTTCTCTCAGTTAGGGAGGCTTAGGGAAACAACACGCTCATTGACCTTTACAGGAAAGTCCATTGTTTAATAGTAAGCCAGAAGTTCTTTAATCTTTATATTCATATAAGTCAACAAATTGCAATATCTCCATTAATGGGCATCTCCAACCGAAAATCTCATTTTTTACTCCAAAATACTGTGAAACTAAAAAATGACGTGATTCATCTCCAATCGAACTCCATTTTGTCCCCTTTTGCGAAGGTAACAGTCTTTCTCTTCTTTCGCGCGTTTCTTCGGCAAGTTCGATAGAGACAAAAAATGATGAAGATGAACAGTGTAACACCAATATTGTCATCCCATTGTTCACCCGCAACCAAATAACGGAAGTTTTACCGTTCGGCTGGAGCTCGCCAGCGACGACATTCAAGCGTTTGGAGTTCGGTTGGAGATGCCCTTACAATGATAATGGATGATTATCTCAACAGTACCAACAACATAGGTATAATTCTTATTTGATCTGTGCTTCCCCTTCATAAGTTATCTGACCATCTTTGCAGGCTTAAAAAAATATTCCATTCCACAAATGAGATTTTGGTAGCTTTATTAGCAAGTCGCAGGCTGATTGATGACTAGTCTTCATAAAAAGTTCAGTTTCAGCTTGAAGGAGAAGTGAAGGTTTGAATAGCTCTACATTCTACAAGAAATCTGACGTGGCTTGTTTCCTACGCCATAACATTCAAGAATCTTAAGCAGCCACAGCACTGGAATTTACTTCAAATGCTATAACAGAAGTATTCAACCTTTGTTTGAGAAGATTTATGAGAGGGTTATGTAATTGAAGATGAATTAGTTTTATGGATCTTGTATCTGAGGGTTCCTAATTCCTATCAAGGGATTTTGTTTTCTAAATTCTGGAGGGAAATTATTGTTAAACTCGCTATGGTATATAACAAACATTTGTTTTGTCTTAACAGCTCTGTCAATTTTGTTTTTGGCCGCTTAGTAAGTTTTTTTTGTGTGTAGCATATTTCTGTATCTCTGGCCATTATTTGCAATTTTACATTTGCGATTTGAGTTTTTGGAGCTAGGTTTTTTTTTTTTTACAAAAAATATAATTTTATTCATAGGAGCACAGGATTACAGGACTGATAGCAACTGAAAGAAAACAACAGAAAATCAAAACGAACAACAAGATGTGAAAGCAACAATATTCAGGAGAAAGAACAACAAGATCGGAATCGAACTCAGGTATGGAAGCCCCCAGCACCAGCTCCGCTACCAGCCACGGACCATTCATAGGTGAGAGCCCCAGAACACCATAGCCACCAATAAAAACCCGAAGAAAACCCCGGTTGCCACAGGCTAAGGCAGCAGGGGGAAGCAGGGGCTTCCTCATCATTCTCCATATAACCCTCGAAAAAGACATCCAATATGAAAAAGGAAATAGCCATAACTTAATACTTCTTGCTTTTACCTCTCCTCTTACCACCACTCTTACCATCATTTGGACGACTAAAATTAATAGTCACCTTCCCCTCAACATCAACGAATTCCTCTTCATCCCCCCATCAGAAGAAGAAAATGAATCATCCAAAACTAACCAATCGGTTTGATTCAGAACAGAATTCACATACTTTTTCACATGAGACTTCATTTCAGTGTTAGACATAACAGAGATTGGGACATTAATAAAAGTGACATCTCCACCCGAACTAGCTATGAACATAGGCGAAGCCACAAGAATAGGAATCGCACAATGAAGAGGGGAGGACACAACACAACCAACCAACTCCACGGGGTCAGATGGCACAACATCCCCAGAAACCTCCATAGATAGGCTAACATTAAGATTAGTACCACATGAAAACTCTCTATCCGCACCACCAAAAAACCGATGAATAGGAGAAATAGGTTCCACGGCCACCTCAACAGCCTCAATAAGAACCAAAGGAGAAACTAATTTATCCCCTAATAAAACCTCATCACTTCCGGCGATAGTAGGAGCCAAACCAGGTTCGAAAGAAGCTCCCGGGACATTAACACAAAATAAGGGAGGGGGAGATAAAGGAACAACAGTAGAAATCACCAGAACAAGAAGAGAAGACGCAACCCCAACAACAGGTTCCACAGCAGGTTCAACTTCAGACTGCACAACAGGCACCAACGCCCCCATCGGAACCCCACCCTCAACACAATTGGAAATTGAATTATCTGGGCGTGTAGGGTGCAGCGGTTCACACTCTAATTTGGAATGGCTAATCGACTTACAACGACCACAATATTTAGGAAATTCTTCCATTTCTACCGATTGAACATAGCCAAGTTTTTTCGGTCCCAACCAAATATGATCCAGATATTATTTAGTAATATCCAATTTGACGAGCACACGAGCCACAAAGGGACGAGAGCCAACAGTCGTAACATTATCAGTTTTGAGGGATTTGCCAAACAAAGATCCCAAAGCATGTAAAATGAGGGGAGAGAAAAAAATGTGGCCGCAGATTAGGAAAACAAACTCAAATGGGTATAATAGGGGATTCAACATTAACATCAACATAAGGAGACCACTTAGTAAGCTTCATATAACAATTAAGCACAAAGTATGAACGATGTGCAAAAACCCTACTATAATCTAAATCATTGCTCAATTTAATCAAGGTATGCTTAGCATTAAGCACTGTAATAGAGAACAAACCATTGAGTTTAAGATTAAAGAAAAATTTACGAATAGTATCGAGGGGAGGCCGACGATCCAGGAAGAAACCGACCAAGGAAAATTCGAAAGGCACCGCCAACGCGAGTACCTCCTCTTCAAAGACCCAAAGAGAAGGAAAACCACGGTGTGTAACCGCTTTAAGCTCGGGAAATGCAATCGGGTGGAAACAACAGAAAGCACCTCAAGAAAGGAATGAGAAAATGATTTATTGTTAAGGAAATCAGGATCCCGCACTCGGATGACCGCCATGCCGACCGGGGACGGCCGGAGGAGGAAAAATCACAACAAAACAAACAAAACAAGAGACAACAACCACAATAAAAATGCAAAAAACCTGGACATTAGTGGCCAGAGGAGGCCAAGAACGGCCGACGGCCTGCTAAGCACAAACCCTAGCAGAGCACACGGAGCGAGAATATATATATATATATTCGTTTTGGAGCTAGGTTTCTTTAAGTATATTTGTTTATGAGATTTAGGCTTCATTTGGGATGACTTTCTGATAGGAAACACATGAAGATTTCAAGAATTTTCTAGCAATATTTGAAAAACAGCGAGAATTCTCCACAAAAATCTACACAAAATCAAGAAAACAGTAGATAATTTGTATTATTTGATGAAATGAAAAAGGAAAATACCAATGTACAATTGATCTTCTATTCAATAGGAGGATCTTTCTCTCCCCAATCTCTAGACGCCGTTAGAGCTCAAAAACCTAAGAGATCTCAAATTTCAGCCAAATTCAAGATTCTCTAATCCTAGGAAAAAAATATTTAATGTATACAATCCAAAAGAAAATATCTAAACAATTTCTACAATTAAATTTCTCTCCTAGACTTCTCTTAAAACATTCCTAATATGCAAGTGATTGAAATCAAGCTCAGGAGCTAAATTTCAAGAGTTTATAGTTAATTCAAACAAAATAAATATTATGAATACTTGCTTCTATAACTACAATCGCTTTCCAAATCATTAACATTCCTGTCACTCAAAAATCAAAATAGAATCAATGCTCAAAATGCTAATAAAAAAAAAGTAAAGGGGATTTACATGCAAAGCAGAACATTTTTATATATTTATACTTCTATTATTTAAATATTTATAATTATTTATATAACAATTTTATGTCAAAATTATATCCACTGATTAGCAAATAAAAAAAAATCAAAATGATCCTTCAACTCTTTGTAAGGAACCAAATGATCTCACAACTTTTTCAAGGAACTAATTTAATCTCTCAATTTTTTAAAATAAAATATTTTTTATCCTAACCTTCAATATTGAAGTTAGTGGTATTAAACATAATAATATTTTAATTATTTTAATTAAATATTTGTTAAATAAAATTGTGAAAATTTGTAATTTTTTTCTTCTAAAATTGTATTAAACATTTTTTTAATTAAAAAATTTAATAATAATTTTAATTTTAATTTTAAAAATTTTAACCAAATTTTATAAAATATGAATAATAAAAATATGCAACTAAATTAAAAATAACATTTATTTGCATTTCATTTCTCTAAATCTAAATCAAAACATCATATTTTATAAAATATAACTAAAATTTTAAATTAAACTAAAATCATTAAAAATGTTAAATAATTTTTTTAAATTATTACTTGAAAATTATTTTTTAATAAATATTTAATTAAAAATAATAAAAAAATATCCTTACATTTAACATTTTTAACTCCAATATTAAATGTCATGGTAAAAAATATCTCATTTTAAAAAATTAGAGTATTAAATTGGTCCTTCACATCACTCACAAAAAAGTTGTGGAACTATATTAACTGTTTTTGTTATCAAATCCATCCTTTCCATAATTTGCATCCTGACACAATTTTAGGTACAAACCCAAATAGAAAGCAGTGATGCCGCAAGTCCAATTAAGGCTTCGTTTGGTATGACTTTTTTTTATGCTTCTTAAAGCCGTTTTTTATAAATTTTTGTACTAGAAAACTACTTTGAGAAGCAATTAGAAAGCCGTCCCAAACGAAGGCTAACTCTAAATAAGGGGCGTGCCCACAAAGTTTCCAAAGAAACCAAGCAAAAAAAATACAGGCCAAGAGAAGAGTCACTTGAACCAAGTGATCCAAATAGCTACAGTATTCGCACCTATTTTAGGATAAAATATCAGGCAAATATTAAACATTTAAGCTAATCACCTTTTTCTTTTATTTGTTTTCCATTGCTGTAGCACATACTGTATGACTTCTTTTAGAGCAGCTTTACGTTCATCTTTGAAGTTCCAGAGTTCAGGCACGACGTATCTGCCACTTGGATTATACTTATTCATCTCCAATAGAGCTGTGGAAACTGCTTCGTATACTTCCTCACCAAATTCTCCTTTCAATGCCGTTAGTCTGTTGTCATCATCCTGTATGATTTCCTGCAAAATAACAACAAATTTTAAGTATTCATTACTATTGGTGCATACAATGTTTTTGCAACTTGATATTGAAATTTTTTAACCTAAAATTAGTGATGAAGGATGTGTTAGCATATTGTACTGTACACGTCATCTCTAACGTCTCTTTTATCCTCTATATATTGTTGCTCTTGTAAGGCTTAAGTGGAACACTTAATATAATTTCATTTTACTGTTTCTTGCTTCCGTCTTCCTGCTGTGTCCGTCTCTTTTCTTATATGGTATTAGAGCTCCTTCATGGCTGATCAAGAATCAGTTGCCTCTCTTCCTTCTTCCTCCTCCACCCTCTCTGCCTCTCTCTAGCCTCACCATCCCACCTCCCCTCAAATTCTTGATTTCAAACATCAAGAATTTAGTTCCTACTCAACTCACTGCAGAGACATATGCGATATGGCGCTTGCAAATCCTACAGCACTTCAAGGCGAATGGTCTCACCGGACATCTCACCGGCGAAACCTCTCCTCCGTCTGACAAAGATACCGCAGATTACAAATTATGGTATCTCATCGATTGTAATCTAATTTCTGCATTTTTCTCTACAATATTTCTGCATTTTTCTCTACAATTTTCTCCTCTGTTCTTCCCTATGTGCTGTCTTCTACCTCCGCTCATGACATTTGGTTGATTCTCGAACGCCGATTACAACCAACGAATCGTTCTCGAGTTATTCAACACAAGAACGAACTTCATCACATCAAGATGAAGAATCTGTCTATGCAGCAATATCCAGTCCAAATCAAAACAATCGTTGACAACTTTGCCTCATCCGGTTCCAAACTCGACACGGAAGACATTATTCTTTATATCCTCAACGGTCTTCCATCCAACTACAATTCTTTCAGAACCGCTATTTGCACATCTCTCCAACCTATTGATCTTGACACTCTCTACTCCCTCCTTTGTAGTGAAGAAATTAATCTCAACAAGTACTGCAAGATACATATTCCACTTCTAATTCTTTGGCTCTTTATGCGGACGGCAACAATCAATACCGTGCTCGTGGTCAACGCAAATTCTTTAACTCCAAGAAAACCTCCCCCAATCCGTCCGCAACTACATCTCCGTCCGTCACTCAAGATTGGATTCTTGATTCAGGTGCCTCTACACACCTAACCTCAGATCATAACAACCTTCATCAATTCGCCCACTACCAAGGCTTTGACACCATCTCTATAGCTAACAACAACAATTTGCCTATACAACATTCGGGCCAGGGTCTGCTTCCTCTTCCGGACACACCACGTAAGCTTCATTTACGCAATTTACTTCACGTACCTTCTCTCACCCACAACCTCATTTCCGTTTCCAAACTTACATCTGACAACTTTGTCTCACTCTCCTTCGACACTAACGGTTTTGTCATAAAGGACCTTCAGGACAATTGTCTGCTTCTTCATGGGTGCCTTCGTAATGGTCTATATCAAATTTCACAGTCCAACGACTCTCATCCGACTGCAATTCAAGCCAACCCATCCAAATCACATCTCTGGCATGCAAGATTAGGCCACCCAAACAACAACTCAATCTTCTCTCTAAACAGATTTCTGCAATTTTACCTGTATCTTCCTCTTATATTTGTACGACTTGTAATGTGGCCAAAAGCCACAAACTATCTTTCTATAAAAGTATCTCTAGTTCTGTTAAACCATTTGAATTAATTCACTCAGATGTGTGGGAACCAGCCCCACAACAATTTCTTGATGGTTTCAAATACTACGTTATCTTTATTGACGATCACACAATATTTTCTTGGATTTATTTTATGCACTCAAAGAAAATAGACATTTACAAAGTTTACTCACTTATGTAATCTCATTCACAATCATTTTAAAACCACACCTAAAACCTTTCGATCTGATGGCGGAGGCAAGTTCGCAAGCAATATTTTCAAAAATTACCTAAACGAACATGGAATAATTCATCAGATCAGCTGCCCGCACACTCCTGAACAAAATGGTATCGCCAAAAGAAAACATCGGCATCTTCTTGACCTCACTCGCGCTCTTCTTCATGCATCCAATCTCTCTCCCAATTTTTGGGCTGAGGCCGTTTCTACTGCCAATTATCTTATAAATCTTTTGCCCTCAAAAGCTGTTTCACTAAACGTTCCCTATAAACTTCTTAATGGAAACCCTCCAAACTACTCTCATCTAAGAACGTTTGGCTGCCTGTGCTTCCCTTGGCTTCAACCATATGCCTCAAACAAATTATCCCCTTGCTCTCAGGAATGCATCTTCATTGGATACTCTCCATCTCACAAAGGCTATAAGTGCTTCAACCTCGCAACTGGCAAGATCCATATCTCTCGGCACGTCGTGTTCCACGAACACATTTTTCCTTATAAAAACAATCTCACTTCACAAACCAAATCTCCTCACCCACACAGCACCTTCATTCCTCCTTCCCTTCTCATACCCCATTCCACTACAGACAATGCTTCCAATCTCAATACTTCCGATCAACTCAAATTCTCATTCAACCCCTCTACGGAATCCTTCACCATCCGATCCTTCTTCTGAATCCAGGTCCACAGCCTCTTCTCAACCTATTCCTCCTCATCCCATTCCTATACCCACTCATCCCATGCAAACCCGTTTAAAATCTAGCATCTCCAAACCCAAACAATTATTCACTTTGTCCGCTGCTATTCAATCTTTCTCCACTCCCACAACTTACGCTCAAGCAATCAAATCTCCTCACTGGCAGAATGCCATGAAGGAAGAATTTCTTGCTCTCCAACGGCAACGAACCCGCTCTTTAGTTCCATCTCCACCAAATCAAGAAGTTCTCAGGTGCAGATGGACTTTCAAAACAAAACGCCTTGCCAAAGGCTCGTTTAGTTGCTAAATGCTACAATCAACAGTTTGGAGTCAATTATACAGAAACCTTTAGCCCCGTCGCTAAGATGCCTACTATACGACTTCTTCTAATTCTTGCTCTTCAACGCAACTGGCCACTGCTTTAACTTGACGTCGCTAACGCCTTTTTGCATGGCAATCTTCAAGAAGAAGTATATATGCGCCAACCTCCCGGATTCATCGACAATCAATATCCAAACATGGTGTGCAAGCTCCACAAGTCCCTCTACGGTCTCAAGTAAGCACCTCGGCAATGGTTTTAGAAGCTCACCAACTTTCTACTTTCCTTTGGCTTCCGGTTTAGTCATTCCGATCCGTCTCTACTCATTTTTCATCAAAACCACATTCAACTATACATATTGGTTTACGTTGACAATTTTCTTATTACAGGTAACGACCCCTCCAAAGTTCAGTATCTTCTTTATAGCCTACAATCCAACTTAGCTCTCAAACAACTTGGAGAAATCTCTCTATTTCTTGGCATAAAAATACTGCGCACAAGAAACGGTTTCTTCCTCAATCAGATGCATTACGCCACACAACTACTTAAAACAGCCGGATTCACTGATTGCAAATCAGCCCTAACTCCAATCACACCGAAATCCAACAGCTCCTCCAGATCAACTCAACCATTTCACGATCCTACCTTATACCGCAAACTCGCAGGCTCACTCCAATACCTATCCATTACACGTCCTGACATAGCTTTCGCCACCAACTACATTTTCCAACACATGCAATCTCCCACCGTTCATGATTTTCAGACACTCAAACGTCTACTATGCTACGTCAAAGGAATGTTACACCTCGGCTTCCCCATCACCGCAGGTGATCTCCAACTCCGTGCTTACGCAGATGCAGACTGGGCCTCAGACTCCTCAGATCGAAAATCTATCTCTGGCTTCTGCATCTTCTTGGGGAACAATTTGGTCTCTTGGTCTGTTAAAAAGCAAGTAACCGTCGCCAAATCCTCCACAGAAATTGAGTACAGGTCTCTTTCCTCGGCCACTTCAGACGACTTATGGCTTAGACGGCTCATTGAAGAACTTCAGCTACCCCAACACTCTCCCACAATCATTCACCGTGACAACATCTCTGTCATCGCAATAGCCAAAAATCATGTGTTTCACGCACGTACAAAACATATCAAGATTGATTATCAATTCATCCGTCAACATATTACCTCCGGCAACATCACTATCGCTCATATCAACTCTTTGGAACAACCAGCGGACATCCTTACCAAACCTCTCTCATCTACTCGTTTTTTGGAGCTACGAAACAAATTAAACATTCAGCCAACAAATTTCAATTTGAGGGCCATGTTAGCATATTGTTCTGTACACGTCATCTTGACGTGTCATCTCTAACGTCTCTTTTATCCTCTATATATTGTTGCTCTTGTAAGGCTTAAGTGGAACACTTAATATAATTTCATTTTCCTGTTTCCTGCTTCCGTCTTCCTGCTGTGTCCGTCTCTTTTCTTATAGGATGGATCTCAGATGTGTATTCACGTATGCTTTCACATGTCTGTTGTAGGTATCTAGCAGATCATGATAGAGGAACTTGTCCTGCAAGATGATGATACGCATCTAGAGACTACAAAAAGACTCGCCTAGCTAGATTGATAGGCGTCACTCGCCTATGATCCCAAGAAACTTGACCCGCATGGGGCGACTTGAAGTTTCCTTGTCAGGTCCGCAACCTCGAATATGTTAAGACACCTTGATTCCACTATCAGCCACTCACTCTCCCTCGTAGAGATCGTCTTCCCGACCAAGCTAGCAATAGGAAAGAGCTTACCTTAGGTTCCTAATCCACCCTATTGTTGTCTACCTCAACTCAACTTGACAACCACCTCAGCTCACTCATCCGTTCCTTTACAATAACTTAGGGTTCATCACGATTACCTGAAATATGTAATATGAATGTCCTTTTAAAGTAATTTCGACATTGCTGATGCATGGGTGCAACCTGGTTTGTGAACGGGTGACGTTTAAGAGACTTTCATGTGACATTGCGTCTATTGGTAGAGATTTTTATTAATTAAATTTGGAATTCTAAACAAGCTAGAATGATTTGTTTCACGAACAAGCAACATTCAAGTGACTTTTGCATGATCTCACACCCGCAGTTTGTTGTTTTCATTGTGTTCAATCGAATTGATTATGAGGGGGTGTTTCTTTCATAATTTTGACATTTTGGACATGCCGATACATTTCGTTTCAAAGGCAGACAACATTTGAGTGATTTTGATTGTGGTTGAAGCATTCCAAACTTATTTCACATGATGTCGCGTTTGTTGGGTATCGTTCTCATCGAGCATCCTTGCATCGATCGTGAAACACATACAAAGGTCAACATTTCCCCTTCGTTCCAATTCTCGATGGTTATTATTGACTCTTCTCTAGCAGGCTCCCACAGTGACTTCCTTTTGTAGTCGAGCTCGATCTCAAGAATAAATAGACGAACCAAACTCGAGTTTCTTATGACTTGAGTTCGACATGAATCATATGCACACCTACGTCAATGTCAAGTCAATGATTAAATAATAAAAGGGTTTGTCAACCCTCTTAGCTAGTTTGATTCTAAGGGATGTAGCCTTATCTTTAGACTTGGGTATGTTTAAGACATCAAATTATCTTGGAGCAAGAATTTGAAGAGACTAGAAGTGTTGACCTCCACACATCCGCCAAATCAGTGCAAGCAAAGGCGACGAAAGTGATGATCAACAATCACGATCATTGACAAGCAGGCCGCTTGACTAGACTATCCAAACGACCTACAATCGTCGAACGGATCGTGCCGATGCAATCAGAGCGTCAAATTTAGCCAAGGGACGATCCCTTACAATTAAATTGAATAAGGACGATCGAAATCGATGGTCTATACACGCAATGATCCACGACATTGCTGAAACGTCATCAGTTCGCAAAACAGATTTCACTGCTGCGTTCGTAACGTCCGAATCATCTAAAAATGACTGTAATATTGCATAGGGTTCTCACGAGGAAAAATGGCATGAATTTCGAGGTGACATGCAAATCAAGATGCATGTAAAATGAGGAATTATGCGAAGGAACAATTCTCGTCTTTTTAATTATATTTATATATATATA
>NW_021319683.1:1625875-1639339 GCF_001605985.2 Dendrobium catenatum | reverse complement strand
CTTTTCATGTGAAACTCCAACAAATGCCTCCTCCCAAGACCCCTAAGTTAGACATTTTTCCTCCACCAGCAAAGCACACTGCAAAAAACTAAAACCATTCCCCCACTTTAGCTCCAATAGCCAACAACTCCACCCAATTTCAAAATAAACCTCCTTTGTCTCCTCATTTGCACCCAACAATAGCCCCACTCTCTATAATAATAATAATAATAATAATAATAATAATAATAATAATAATAATAATAATAATAATAATAATAATAATAATAATAATAATAATAATAATAATAATAATAATAATAATAATAATAATAATAATAATAATAATAATAATAATAATAATAATAATAATAATAATAATAATAACTATAATAATAATAATAATAATAATAATAATAATAATAATAATAATATTATTATTATTATTATTATTATTAAAAAAGAGAAGAAGGGAAAGAAAAGAATAAAAAAAAGAGATTATGTAGTGTGATCACTGACTCCGTTGCCTCGAAATCTTCGTTGCCACCTTCCTCGCGCAAGGTATAAATTCTCCAAACATAAAAAAAACTCCCAAATCCTTTTTTCGATAGTTGCGTTGCAACAAAGGGATCCAATATGCGCACTTTTCTTTGCACGGTGGGAGGGAGTTTGGTGCGACGCTTGCGATGAGGTGGGTGAACCTTGTGCATACTTTTCTAAGTGTGGCAGGGTAAGACTTAAGTACACATACGCGCTTTCAAGCTGGTGGGGAAATTTGCAAGTCTTTTGCATAGGTACCCTTGCAACCCATGCACGCCTTTCTTGGCATGGTGGAGTAGAAGACCACGTCTGCGGTGTCTCCTGACACCAACCATGCA
Organism: Dendrobium catenatum; assembly: GCF_001605985.2. Taxonomy (NCBI): domain Eukaryota; kingdom Viridiplantae; phylum Streptophyta; class Magnoliopsida; order Asparagales; family Orchidaceae; genus Dendrobium; species Dendrobium catenatum. Next base: position 1,638,482 of record NW_021319683.1, on the reverse strand, counting down.
CGACTTTTTTAACGTGGTGGGTAGGCCTAGACTCACAAACATTCTCCTAAACAGGGTAGATGCCAGGAGGCTGTCGAATTCAGACTAACAGGGAACTAGACTCAAGCAAATTACAAAGAATCGAACTTGCAAATTGAATCACAAAGAACCAGACTTAAATAAATTTTAGGGAATTGAACTTAATTGGACAATCAAAATAAAATGCAATTAAAATGAAAATTGGAAACATAAAATATTCCCTGATGCAAATTGAACAAAATAGGGGATCCGTAATGAAAATAAGTCTATCTAAAAGTAACTACAGGATATTTTACCTAGCCTACAAGCAGGGAGAAAGGATTCATAATAAGGATATCATAACCTGCCCGCGAAAAAGAATAGTAGGCTTTTGATGGATATGTAAATTTGCCCACAGGCAGAGAATAAGGACTTTTAGTGCATTTGGCAACTCACCTATGAGGCAATAACGAGAAATTTACTGTGGATACAACTTGTCTACGGACGGAAGCAGAAAACTTGTAATATATGCAGACATCTACATACAATGTTGGAAGATTTATGTTGAATGTAGCCCACCTATATACGACAGTCGGCGACTTCTGAATTTCTACTGCTGGCCTACAAACAAGCCTAAAAAAACTTGCATTACATGACAGCCTGCCTGCAAGAAGCAACAAGTGGCTCGTAGCACAGTGCTACGATTCACCTGCAAGCAGAGACAGAGAATTTGCAGTGAAAACCGTGGATGGATGGTAAACAAAAGCAATGAATTCGTAGTGCCAGTGACAACTCGTAGTGCCAGGTTGTCACGCCAAGTAGATCAGTTCATTTATAAGTGAAAGGTGGAGAACTCGGAACGGATCATACAACATACTTGCAAGAATGCAAGAAGTTCACTTTTACGAGCTGAACTGGAGAAAATAAACTAAATAGCACCGTCGATACACGACAAATAAGGCCTAACACACTTCTAAATAACGCCGATGGATCCGCAACATTCGTACAAGTGGACAGAAGGCGCTTACAGGCCCTTTAAATGAAAACTTGCGCATTTTCCAAATGATAATCACCTGCACAATCGACCATATTTTGAATATTTCAAGAACACCCTCACATGCATTGAAATGTGTACTAATGTATTTGTTTTATACATTCATATTAGGTCATTAAAGTCTATTACAAGAAATGTTCATTACTAAAAGCATAAAATTATTGATTCTCAATACCCATATGATAACTCACAACATCAATAATTGAACCCAATCCTCTATCAGCAGGCGGTCAGAGTTGACATGGTTCAAATGAAAGATACACAACCTATTTAAATATCCCCGATGATGGTCATGTTAATAGAAAATCTCAACCTGAGGGGATCCCAAACTTTTAAAATGCCTCCCATACTAAAGCCCTACATGGGGTCCTGGTTGGGTACCCATTAGGTACCCATGCTCTATGTGGGCTAGCTTCGCCCACCCACGGTGACTTTTGGGATGCCATACCCACCCATCCATGCTTTTTGAACGCAGTCCGCCACGGATTGATGTCCTTGAGAATTTTTACCCTTTTCTTTGACAGCAAACTTTAAGCCGCGTATCAGAATTTACTGTGTTCGCAGCACAGTTCAGTGTTGCATACTGCATAGTGAGGATTGCGGTAATATACGACATGCGGTGATTAGCAATGTAAATTGTTTTATCCCCCGATGTTGAGTACCCACCTATGAGGCCATGAGCGTACCTATACCAATTTGGTATGGATGGGTACGTGTGTGGATGTGTGTATGAGTACCCAATGCAAGGTTCTGTCCCATACATATAAAATATAAACATTTAAAGTGACAAAAATGTCACATCGATGATGGCTGTGTTGAATGCAAATTTCAATCGAAGGCGTCCGCACAAATTTCAAAAAAATGCCCCAAATTTCAAAGTTAATTGTTCGGGGCTCAAGTTTAAATAAAACATTCAAATATGTACTCTTTAAAAATTAAAGATATTCAATTGAAATAAACCACTTAACTCTTAAGAAAAAAATTCATTCACCCTCCGCAACAATTTGTCTAGGTGGATAAATTTGAAAATCACTCAAATTCAGAAAGAGTGAATGTTTAGTCGAGGATATAACTAGAATTTATTCTCAAACTATCTCTTGCTAGTAAGGACATGACAAATGTCATCTAGCTTGTGGTTTCACAGTTAAATGACACCACATGTAAACGGTTATGACTGGGACCCTCTGACCGGGTGATTATTGCTAGCAAATGATACCGCTAAATTACGATCATAGTTAGAGCCCATATGTTCCCCAATGACTCTAAATCTTTGAGCAATGAATCAGTTGGGTATGATCGATAGGACATAAAGTATTTTGTTAGCAAAGGTGGACTCAAATATGTCCCCTTAGGCAAATATTCACCCCAAGTTTACAAGGTACTCTTAGATGACGTAACACATGGTTGTCGACGAGGATCCTTCGACCAGGTTGGGTCAACTACCTCCTCTAACTAAGTAGACTCGGGACTATGATGACCCGAGATGACAGAACTATGGGATCTTGATCGGGTTCATCATCATTCCCTCCACCATCCGCTTTAAGTGCAAGGTGATGAATTTCTAAATTTAAATATTAAGTTTCACATCTAAAATTGCTGCTACTATATGCTACATACTATGTATCTATTCTAATGCCTAGCCTTAATCGAAAGTTCTTTCTCGTCATCGAGAGGGGTAATTAATTATAGGGGCTTGCGCCTATAGAAAACTTGAACTCAAATAATAAAGTTATAGCAAAATCAGTGCGAAATCTCTGGATAGTATCTTATCTAAAACCAAATCTGACTTCTGAAAATTTACCTCGAAACTTAAATTTGTTAAAACTCTCCTGGCCACACAAAAAAGAAAGGGGTTACGGAGAGGCTGGGGCACTAATTTTCGGAACCCACAAGAGGATGAAATAGAAAATGCCGATATGGAGGCATATTTATATATTTGGCCAGAGGCTATTTAGGAATATCCATGCAACATATAGATATAATCATGCCATTCTAATCACCAAAATCTGTGCAGACGGGAAATCATGTGATCCACCCTTGATTGGACAAACTAAACCGGATTGGACTAATTTCAGCCAACCAACCAGCACACAAGAATCCTTCATGCTTGAGGGATAGCCCATGTGGAATAAAGATCATCATAGTACTATCAATGATTAGGTTAGTGATGGTTCGCATGATGGAATTGATATCGAAATATGATGACTATGGCTTCATTTGGGGCGGCTTTCTTGCTACTTCTTAAAACAGCTTTCTGGTATAAAAATTTTAATTTTTATACTAAAAAATTGTTTTAAGAAGCAATAAGAAAGCCGTCCCAAACGATACCTATATTAGAAGCAATGATTTCAGAAGGGGAAAGAGTTACAAAAATATACAACCACCATTTGCTCAATTTCAAAGATAGATTTATTTCAAAGTAAAGGCTTGTCAAGAGGAGTGTATCCTCCAGAAATAAGGAGAATGGAGAGACATTTGAAAAAATTCTCAATCATCCACCCTAACAACTATAGAGGCATCAAGGAAGACACAGTCAATGTATGTACATGCTGGGTAAAGTGTCAATAACAATAACATGATAAGAGGAATGACCTCCCCCTTCCTGATGTAGGATCACAAGAGGTAGTTGACAGGTCGACCATAATGTAGGCCTAACTCACCTCGTTCAGCTCAGTTAACACAATATTAGGCCATTTAAGACATTTGAGATATGTATGGGCTTACTCGAGGACTGTTAACACAGTATTAGGCCAGTTAACACAGCCTTTAACTTTAAAACTTACTGGAAAGCTCTCAGGTATTCAACATTCTCTTTATGTTCTATGGAGTTTTTTTTTTTTTTTTGGGGTTTTTTTTTTTTTTTTTTTTTGCAAAATTAGATATTTAGGGCTGTTAATGTTGATCATTAGATTTTTTGTTGTTGTTTTTAGGCTTTTGACAGGGTAACGATTATGCCAACATCTTTGCCATAAAATATACTCCCTTCATGATGCTATGATAGTCCGTTTTCTCGATGTTACACATGAACCACCTATTACTTCGATTTGGATCTCCTTCCCTAGGTTTAGATTTCAATTCATAAATCACAGAACTTTATTCTCCATTAGTAAGGATTTTGACAAACATCGAGAAAACGGAGTATTTCAAAAGACTGGGAGATTTTTTCTGCGTCACACACATGTGGAGCTTCTTTTGGGTTGTGGACTGATAGCATTCTTTTGATGTGGATTGTATCTGGCAGTTCCCACTTTGTGGAGCATCACTCTTTTGACATATGAAGTTTTCGTGTCTTTGCAAATCCGAAGCTGTCATGTATTTTTATCTTCTCTTGGCATCAATGTGTAATAAATCTCTAGAAGTACAATTTACTTTATTGGAACCATGTGTGGCTCAAACCTTGGATGTTAGGATACGTAGGCAGCTAAGGTAGTTTGAGCCATTGCACCTTGATTTAGGTAATGGAAGGTTCATCCCTTTCTCCCATTCTTTGTGTGTATACACACACACACAAGCATGAATAGAACATTAGTCTCTTAATTGCTATGGCTGGTTGGGCGTAACTTCATCAACTTTATCACAAGCTCAGGCCAGAAATTTCATCCAGGTCCCCAATATAAAATCAGGACTAGTAAAATTATGAACTTTCTAGCAGACGCAAAAGGACTTACAAATTCGGTTTCCAAGTGACACTTTGTTATTGAAAAGCATGTGCAAGCAATCCATTGAAACTAAAAAAGGTTAGGTCTGTAAATAAGAGGCGAAGAAAAACAGTTCAAACCTGAAGCTTTCCATCAACGGTGACCATTTTGAAAGGATGCCACTCTGGTTTTTTCAATTCATCTTGCCACTTGGAGCAAAGCTCTGCAGCCTTTACATCTGCATTATCTTTACGATATTTCTTGATGCATGCATTGTGAAATATCTTCTCATTTAGTTCACCCATTCTCTTTATTCCAATTATTGTACGATTGTTCAGAATTTCTGACAGGCCCTGCAAATGTAAATTAGGTTGCTTAGAGAATCTTAGAGTGTGGGAAAAGAGGGCAGTCTTTTGTAATACAACTATTAGCTTTCACATGTGAATACTATATAGTATTAAATGGGAACTAAGTCATAGTTGGAGCCTCACAGATAGTAGTTCTTTTCGAGCTTCCTGCAGTTCATCATTGCTTTTCCTTTCTTGAACAACCAAAGCTTGATTAAGTGCATCAAGATCTTCCAATTCCTCCATTTTTTCTTTTAAAGCTTCATTCAGCTCCTCTATTTTGCTGTTTACTTTACCATCTTCACCTCCCATATGCTTCATTACTTGTAGATTTCCCTTCAGCTGTTGAATTTCTAGTTCCAACTTTTGCTTTGCATCAAGCTGCTTCTCTAACAGAAGAATCCTCCTCATTGCATCCTCTTTCTCATTCTGTGAAATTTCTCGAGTTTGAGCTTTGGATGACATTAGATTTTATATAATTTATTAAGTATTTTAACAAAGCATTAGCAAAAGGAGCATTTATGAGATGTTAACTGACCTTTTGATCTTCAACGAGCTTGAGAACATCTTCATCCGCTTTCTTCTGTTCCATAGAAGCCAACTCAAGCGAACTGTTTTTGAGAGCATGCTGTAAGGAGAAACAATATTAGAGTTTAAACAAATAAACGGGCTGTTGCTTATTGGTATTTGGCTACTATTGTTACACACTGGCCCACAGATGAGAACATTTTGCTAGTTGATTGATAAAGTAATATTCATCTAGGTCAGCCAACAGAAGATTGTAGTTTCCCCATCGCAGCCATCGTTGTAGGATATCTCGTTATTTCAAATCTCATTGTTGTCTTGATCCTTATTGTTGAATCATGTTTTGTATGGCAGATGATGTTGGGTCATACTTCGAGCAACCTGTGGACTAAAAGCCTGGAGGTGAAGATTATGAAGTTAGAATATGAGAGAAAGAGAGAAAATGTAGATTTAGACAATCTTTATTATCCAAGCCAGATTATGAAGCGAGGGCTCTATGCCGCAGAGCTTAAGCTAAGAATGACACCATATATATCTTCCTTAAGAAAAGAGGAAAATGCTGAACCCTGGTCCCTCTTTTTCTTTTTTTTTTTCTCCTTTGCTTCTTCTTCATTTTTTTATGATGAGGGATGTGCGTTCATGGGAGAGGATGTGCGTAGGGTGTGCTCATGGATTGAGTTTGCGTCGGTAGGGAGTTGATCTGAGGTCACCCTTTGAAGCGAGAGGGGCAAGTAGCGTTTGATGTAATCGGGAGATCAGGTTATCGTATAACAGGAAACTGTCCCGAGGTCGGCCCGTTAAGCTGAGAGGGGGCGAGTAGTATCTTGATGTGATCCCGAGGTTGATTTGATTGCAAGAGATCTCTTGAAGGGAGATTTGTGCTTGCTAGCTTAACTGTAGATGTGTCTCACATGGGAGACTTGACTCTGGACAAGATGGATAAAGATTTTTCCTACTGAGAGAGGAACTTCTGAGGTTAACCCTGTTAGGGAGGGCGACTGCTTATAAGATGTGGCCAAAGTTGGTTTGTCGTGCTCTAGTGTTAAGCTCCTTCTTAGCTCTTGAGTGAGCCCCTCGAATGGACTGTTTCGAGAGGGAGGGGTTCTCCTTCCGCTCGACCCGAATGTAACCTGCAAGACACCTGTGAACGGGTACCTGAACAGGTAGTCATGGATGTACATTTAATTCCTTAATTTATTCGACCATTTAAACACCAGATGTCGAAATGGTCTGATAAAGGAGAAAAACCAAAAAAATAACATGAGTAAATGCAAATTTATCGCCCTAAATCTTTGCGGATTTTTGAGGTTTGTGTGTCCTTGGAGACCGAACGATACCTTCATATGGTTTCTCTATAAATATCGTCTCGGGTCCTTGTGAGCCTTGCTTGATTTCAGCGAGATGAATATTTCCACTCGGCATTCATGCTTCTCGGAAGGCTGCTTATCAGAGAGTGCAAGTGGCCTTTTGACATGGAGGCCCAAAATGTGTAAGAAGCTACACCGAGTAAGGCTGTTGTTGAAGGAGAGGCACAAGTGTCTGTGAACTCGATGGATCACACTGCTGGTTTCATGCTGAAGGGGACGTGAGCTGATGTCGGGGATCTGATCGTCATTGAGGATGATTGGTCGTCTAGCCATACTGTGGGGATGAAGGAGATGACTGTTCTCGCTGTCCCAGCTATGGGAGGTATGATTGGCAACTGTGAAGGCCCTGATGGTGAGAGGAATATTTCCACTCTTCTTGGCATTCATGCTTCTAGGAAGGCTACTTATAAGAGAGCGCAAGTGGCCTTTGACATAGAGGCCCCAAATGTGGAAGAAGCTATACGGAGTAAGGCTGTTGTTAAAGGAGAGGCATGAGTGTCTGTGAACTCGATGAATCTCACTGCTTATTTCCTGCTGAACGGGATACGAGCTGATGTCAAGGATCCGATCGTCATTTAGGATGATTGGTCGTCTAGCCCTGCTGTGGGGATGAAGGAGACGACTATTCCCGTTGTCCCAACTGTGGGAGGTATGATTGGCGATTGTGAAGGTCCTAATGGTGAGAAGAATTTTTCTTTTCCTCCTGAGAGCGCACTAGAGAGCATGAGTGAAGCTGGCCTGAAGGAGGCGATTGCACCCGGGCAAGATTTAGTTGCTAAGGAGTCGCCGTTGCTGCTGAAAAGGTTGTCGAAGAGGTTGCTGAGTGGACCACGAGAAAAATTGTTGAGCAGCTGTTGGCTTCTTTCTCGTATACCTTGTTCACTGATCTTGCCCTTTCACCAGAGCGAATCTCGTTGGAAAAAATTGTAGGGAGGTTGGTAGCCTTGGAGTCAACAACCAAATCCAAGGTTATGGATGAGCTCGATGTCGGCTGAGGGGGTCAATGCTGCAGGTGATGAAAATCTGTGGAGGTGCAGCAACCACGCTGAATGATCAGTTGACAACCAAGTGGAGTTGCATAAATTAGATGGAAGTTGAGTGTTGTATGATGCTTAGTCAGACTAAGTAGGAGGGTTTCCTCCGGGTTTCTCCGTATGTCGTTGAGTACCTTGAAAGGATGAGAAGATTAGTGCGGAGTATGGCAAAATATTCTGTGTTCGAGCGTTTCCGATGTAGTCGCCGCATAGGTTGATTTTGCTTTCAATCTATGTATTTGCTAAGGGCGATTGCCTTGTTGAATTAAATCTTTGACTTCTGAAAGTTTCCAACAAAAAGAAAAAGAGAGATTTTTTTTCTTGTCGAATAGGTCTTTCATCTCTATGTATCGAATTCAGACTATAAATGAGATCGGTAGGGCCTAAGAATGGGACTTCACTTTGTCTCTATTGCTTCTGTTTTTGAACATTTCTACTAATATATCTAATCTGTGTAAGTGTGCAAGTAAGTTCCTCAGTGAGAAAAGATTGTCGAGTACTCGCCTTATGGAGGAATATGTTGATCATCTATTCTATATTTTTTGCTTTGCCCATGCTGACTACTCTATAAGGTCGATGAAGGATGACGAGCGAATTAATATGATGCTATATCGGGAACTGGTCATTCTCATTGATCACTTGATGATGGGACCGCAGTTTCCTTTATGTGCCAAAATAGAGGAAGTTCTAAATTTCTATGGAGCTATCCTTGCTCAGTTGTCGCCAAATTTTGTGATGTCGATTGTATCATTTGCTTCTCTTATGTAAGAACGTGGTTTACCGTGGTCACTGAATCTATACAGACATGTGTTCATAGAGAAGATGTTCCAAAAATATTTCATCCAGTTTTCGCATGCATCAGGCAAGACCGTTGGCCTGACAAACAAGGTGTGCGACTAGAAGACAAAATTTGTTGTGCTTCTAAGCGTACCCGGATGGAAGGCGTTGGTTGCTCCGATACCACTGAAGAAGAAGAAGTTAGCTCTCCTGGAGGAATCGTGGGTGAGAAGAATTTTTCTTTTCCTCCTGAGGAAGCAATGTTGAGGCTGATGAAGAATGAGCTGCTAATTGTTCTTCACCATGTTGCCTATAAGACCATTTTCAAGACTTTTTAAGGTAAGTGGTTCGCTTGTTTTAACAAGGCGAAGTCCTCACTTTACTCTGATTTCGTATTTGTGGACTCGTAGGAGCAATCGTGGGTTGCGCTTTTCCCTCGGACATGGCTTCGTTGTCCATAGTTGCGAAGGTGGCCATATGAATGAAATAGAGGCCTTTGGTCAATGTTCAGGTGCATATAGAAGTCCACTCAAAGAAGCAGAAGGACATTGATGCTGGTGCGAGTTCCAAGGTGCCAATTGCCAAGAAATCGAGGGAGTGGACTTGTGGAATGGAGCGATCCTCCCTAGTCTTCGAGGCGAAGAGGTTTTGGAGTCCTCCAGAGAGGAGGTAGCGCCTGCCGAGCTATTGACAAGGGATGAAGATGATGTGAAACTAAATGCGATAGACAAGAATTGCAATTAAGATATTAATAAGGTGGTGAACTTTGCTTTGCTACCAATAAACTCTTTGTTTGCTCAAGTGAAGGTTTAAGAATATGGTATTGAAAGATTAAGTAATAACAATTGGTTGCAATTTGAGATTAGTAGGACTTGCAGAATAACAACCAATGATTAGTAGGTAATGCAAATAACAAATGTAACAAAAGCCTCAAGTTTAAAATCTAGATCATTCACCAAGAGGTCCTTCACTCAATCTCTTGAAAGTGGAGGCTAGCGGAGGAGAATTGCAAGCACACTTAAGGATGCCACTATCAAACAAGTGACGACGAGGGGACTAGTCGCCGGGGAAGAAGCCGAAGTTGGGGAAGTGAGCGGTCGTCCGATAGGAGTCTACGCAGTTCTTGGTCGTTGAAGCTCGATAGTTTCGGCGAGACAATAAACGATGCGATTGACGTAACGTTCGACGGTGCTGTCGTACTCCCAATCCGGCTCGTAGAAGGGAGAGAGGAATATGTCGATCTCTCCATGGGCGTTGTAAGCGAAGCCGTGATCGACTTCAGGATCGGCCATGCACCAATGATGAGATTCGAGAGGGGATCGTCTTCTTCTCGTGCATTCAATTATCATGAGCAACTTTTCACGAGAGGAGAGACATAAGAGAAGGGGCGGCCAAAGGTGGAGAAGAGGGGGCGGCTTGGATGGGGGTATTAGGTTAGATCCGGGAGAGGAAAAGAAATTTTATCCCAAATATGAAAATAACTTCAGGTTTTGAGTAAAATAGGAGGAAACTAATTTGAATTTTGAATTCAAATTAATTAGAGAGAGGGTGCTTTAATGGGACTTAATGTGCCCATGTTGGTCCGGCGGCATGAAGAGAGGGGAGAGGGAATTGTGGGGAATTAAGCTCTTTCCAAACAAGCTTGGCCAACTAGGAGGGAAAATAATGAGTCCTCTCTAAATTAAAATTTAGATCGGATTCAAATTTGAAAACTTTCCTTATTTGGATTTTGCAAATAAGGAAAGTTTTTTAATTTCAAAATTCTCTAACTCCTCTCTTTATTGCAAGAGCCAATTTAGGGGATCATTATGATGATTAAAATCATCATAATGATTTGAGAGGTGGAGAGGGATTTGATTTAAGTGAGTGGGCCCCAAAGTGTTAATTAAGGAGTAACAATAAAATATGAAATTTAAATCATATTTTAAATCAAGAGAGAGGTTTCCTATCATAGATTTAGACAATAGGAAACTATTTGAATTCAAAATTTCAATTGAATTCGCAATAAGAAAATTTCCAATTTGACCAAATTTATTTTAGGAAGGTGAGTGCTTAGAGGCCTCAGCTCGCTTCATGCGTGTAGGTCTTGAGGTCTTCTGTGCTTAGAGGCCTTAGCTCTTTGCTCCAGATTGGCGAAGATGAATTCTTTGAGCTTCCCGGTTTTGATGAGTTCTTCTACTAGGTTCCATAGGTGACGACATTCTTCGGTGTCATGCATATATCTTTGAGAAAGGTACAATACCTCGAGGTATCTCGAGCATTGTCAATCTTCATAAGTGGTGGGCACTGAAATTTTTTTTTATTATGAATGACATCTATAAGTTCGATCATGGATACCCTTAGCGGAGTATAGGTTGGATACGTCTAGGGCCAGCGAGCGACCTCTCAACGTATTTCCTCAATCCTTGGTGCTGGTGCATTTGTCCTCAGAGGTCTTGGCTGAGTGGGCACCCCCGTACAGGCCGAGGCGTCATTAGTTGCGTTTGAAGTTTGGTCTTTGGTTCCTTCTTTCTCGGGATTGAGCTTTTTCTTCACCCATCCCTAGTGGGAGGTTTCTGCTAGCGGCAATTCCATAGCGTGAAGCAGTTGTGGAGGATTCGGTCACCTGATTGTATTCTTCAGCATTGACATGATTGTTAGCTAATTCCAATAGTTTTTCCAGCATGTTCGTTTGTTGTAAGCCAAGTGCGTATCATACATGACCTTCCCTCAGCCCTTGGGTCAGAGCTACTTAAGTGACAGCCAGTTCTAGGTCTTTCACGTTAAGCATTTCTTTATGGAGCCTGAGTATGAAGCTTCTCAGTGACTTGCCATATTATTGTCTCACCTTCAACAAAACTTGTGAACACTTCAAGTATTTCTAGGAACTGGTAAACTGTGCGACGAATATTCATTTGAATTCAACGATGGAAAATGATCACCCCACTGGGTAGGTGAGAAAACCACCTTAGCGCCGAGTCTTTAAGAGTGGTAAAGAAGAGACAACATTGGAGGGCATCGTCAATGTCGAGGAGGGAAGCCATGGACTCAAAGATCGCCACGTGATCCATGGGATTAGTCTTTCCTTTGTAAGCTTCTAGTTGAGGTACCTTGAACTTGAGAAATGCCCTTTCTTTGAAGATTGATCGAGAAAGAGTGTTGGTCGACCCAAGTTCGATTTCTTTGATCTGTCTGGTTGGCTGGCTGGAATCTTCATCTCTTGCTAGGAGTTGAGTAGGGTTGGCGACTGAATTTGAAGCATGTACTCTTTCTGGAAGCACACAATGAGCACCAAGGTATGTTGATCCTTCAGGTGTGTTGACGGTTCGAGGCGGAATGCCAGCAACAGCAAGGCTGTCCTAAATAGATTTTGGAAGCCATTCTTCCATTTCTTGTTGTTCGCGACAAGTTTTGTATTATGGGTTCATTGTGTTTACCGATGCCTTAGGTCGCCCTGCAGATGACGATTTTTTTGCCTTTGGCATCGGATCCATGCTCGCCGCACCTGAGATGATATTGAATCTTGTTTTTTTCTGGTGGATGATGTCAGGTTGTACTTTGGGCCAATTGTGGACTAAAAGCCTACAGGTGAAGATGATAAAGTCAAAATACAAGAGAGAAAGAGAGAGTGTGAATTTAGATAAAATCTTTATTATACAAGCCAAATGTACAAGAATAGTGGAAGCAAGAGCTCTGTCCTGTAGAGCTTAAGCTAAGAAAGACAATATATCTCTTTCATAAAAAAAGGAGACAGATGCTTATCCCCCAATCCCTCTTTCCTTTTTTCTCTTTTTCTTCTATTTTTCTTTTACTCTTTTTTTTTTATGATGAAGAGACCCCCCCCCCCCCCCCCCCCCCCCCTTTTTTTTTTTTTTTTTTTTTTTTGTTT
>NW_021319683.1:1571770-1625783 GCF_001605985.2 Dendrobium catenatum | reverse complement strand
TGATCTTCGTGAGAGAGGATGTGAGTAGGGCGTGCTTGCAGATTGAGTTGGTGTTGGTAGGAAGCCAGTATGAGGTCACCCTATTGAGGTGAGAAAGGTGAGTAGCGTCCGATGTAATCTGGAGATTAGATCGACGTATAACAGGAAACCGGCCTAAGGTCGCCCTATTGAGATGAGAGGGGCAAGTAGCATCTTGACGTGGTCTTGAGGTTGATTCGATTGCAAAAGATATCTTGTGGGTACACTTGTGCCGTTAGCTTAACTATTGATGTATGGGAGATTGACTCTGGCTAGGACGGATAAAGATTTGTCAGATTGAGAGAGAAACTTCTGAGGTCGCTCCCATCGGGGATGCTGATTGCCTTGAAGATGTGGACGAAGCTGGTTCACCATACTATAGTGTTAAGCTCCTTCCTAGCTCCTGAGCGAGTCCCTTGAATAGACTATTCCGAGAGAGGAGAGAGTTCTACTTCAACTCGACTAGAACGAAACCTGCAATACACCAACAAATGATTACTTGTACATATAGTCATGGGTGTACAATTGCAATAAATCCGAACATCATCGCTTGTTGTCAACGGGTCATAGGGTCAATCAGTGTCGGTATGCATTAGCATCCTTTGCAGGCATCTCCAAAAAGTTTTCTTGTCATATTCCATTACTTCACATGCTTATTCTCTCACTGGATAATCCTTCCATTATCTCTTGAAGTCATGAAATACATTTTCTACCCAGTGATGGTATCAAAATTGTCTCTAATTTTAAAATTATTCCTAATATTTTGCTTTGATGAGAAGATAGAACCTCTTGCTAAGCATTTTGAGTTTCCTCTTGGTAATTTTCATTTGACTGTCCCTTGATGGAAGATATTTGAGTCTGTTAATAATCTAAAAATCATAAGTTATTTTTTCTATTGGTAATTAGGATCCATGATAAATTCTTATTCGCTAAGGTTAAAAAATCAAATAACCTTGATTATTTTCATGTTAGATTTTTATTATATCAATAGTCTTTCTATGAGGTTGCTTAAATGGTCCATTTTTAATGTTAAAAGGAAGTCAACAGATACCCCAGTTTGGGTTGGCTTTTCCCATTTAAAACTTAATTTTGTTAATTGTAGTACATTGACCCATGTTACTTTTATCTTTGTGTGGGCTCCGAAAATTCGGCCCCGGCCTCCGCTCGCTTTTCTTAGTACATTGACCCATGTTACTTTTATCTTTGATACTCTTTAAGAATTGATAATATGACAGTCTCTGCACCTTATTATTTTTGGGTTGCTCGTCCTTTAATGAAAATGGATGCTACCCAAAAACTAGCTAAAGAAATAATTTGGATTCCCAATGAGCAGAATAGTTATCATCAACAAGTAATGTCAGAAATTTACCCTCATTTGTAAAGTTCTGAATCATGATGTTTCTTATTGTTTTGGCCTCATCCAAAAATTTAAAAAATTTTATAAACCACTTCGGATGAATAATCATGTTTCTTCTTTTGTGGAGATTGACAGTCGGGTCAAGTTGGACTATGTTGCTATTTTATGGACCTCATTGGTGGGTTTGTAGAGGATAAGGATTTTGATATTTCTTGACCTTGGTGAACTAGATGATGAATAGCATATTTTTGGTCTTAATTGCTCTTCTAGGTGATGTTATTATTAAAGATAGTTCATGAGGAGAGAGAAACCTTACATTGTTCATGCTATCTCTGTTGAGCCTACTAGGGAGAAACCACACTATTTGCAAGACTATTCAAATTGTTAGTTGTGGTTTAGTGGTTAATGATTTTTCAATGGTGGTGCTATTATTTTGGATTGTCCTGGTAGGCTTGGGGCCTTCTACCTGATTTATTATTATGGATTGCCCTCTAGGAGATGTAGATCAATATGCTAATAAGACTGAAGTTAAGGTTTTGAGAAACGTTGATGGGCTGTTATTGGGTCAAATTGAGAATACTAAAAGCTTGGGTGTGCTACGTTCAGTGCATCACTCTTCTTATCCCAATTCTAGAGTGTTTGATTCCTCGTTCTCACACTATTTTGCACAAAATCTTTGGGGACGAACATCTTCCTAATGATAACTTTTAATTTGATGTATTTACCAATCATATAGATAGCCAAGGTGCTTCTCTATCCAGGTTTTTATTTGTGGTTCAAATGAAGTGTAAGCCTAATAAGTAAATTGGTATTAGTTATGACTTTAGATTGACTCCATATTGATTTAAGAAGTTGACAGCTTCTTAGGGTAACTAGGATTATGGAGTGCTTTTCAGGATGATTGGCGTCAAGACATGTATGAGATGGAGGTTGAGAATCTATCAATAGAATTTTTGTGAACTAGGATATCTCTTTATTGAGTTTATTGTATTATCTTTTGTATCGTTGCTATTTTAGCTTAGCTTGGGTATTCTTGTACAGGACTTTTGTCTCATTATCAATAAAATCTTACTATTTGCATTGAAAGATGAGAATCTATCTTTAGTGTCCAGTAAGTTTCATAGACACAGATGAAACAAACGGTAGTTTCCACATCTAAATAGCAGCGCCAAAAACATGGAATCAGTAAACATGAAAATTTTAAAAGAAGTTGTGTTTTAAGGCATGAGGCAGAAATAACAACATATGCAGAATTTAATCGAGGTTCATTTACACCTCAAATATTGGTGGTTATCACAAGAAATAAAACGACAAAAGAATGCCTACCTTCTTTTTCTCATCTTCAAGTTTCCTCTTATCAGAATCACTTTGAGTAACTAATTCATCAAGTTGCTTGGATCTTGCTGCAAGTTCATTCCTTTTAGAATCCAACTCGATCGTCAACTTCTCATTCTCCTCAAAAATCCTACGAGAATGATCTTGGGCAAGGCGCTGCATTCTCTGAATTTCTAACAAAGAACATAAGCTATTATTACGGAGATAAACTAATTAGTGTCTTAGGAACGAGCATGATAATCCTAGAATACTATGCAGAGCATAATTTATGTGGACAAATTGGAAACAGATTGACTGGAACAGATGAGTCAGGTATACACTCGTCTACCCAAAGCTTGGTGAAAATCGATGTTGGAGGTAGAACATGAACCCAAACATGAAAAAGTAACCGTTGATAACAGAATCGCAGAAAAGGAACAAAATGATAATCTCCCTTTTGGCACCAACAAAAGGGAAAGTGTATGTGTGCATTCTAACTACTCGCTAGCAGACAAAAACTATAGCAAATTATTAGAAGATAATAAGAGTAACTAGTGAGTAAATGTAAAAACAGTAAATAGCTAATGAAGAATAGGTGAGCGGTAATAGGATAAGCTGCATCAGTTCCCTTCTGCTTCAAAAGAATTCGATTTAGAGTCCAGTGAGGCATGTCTGTCCATCATAAGGTGGAAGCTAGAAGTAAATCGGCCATATTAAAGTTGAGTGAGGTTTTCTGTTAAGCTGGTAGTGAAATAATATGTGCATTGTCACTAGTGAAGTTTTCTGTTTAACTGGTAGTGAATTGTGTTTGACGTGTGAGTTGTATGTGTTGTCCGTTCTAATATAAAAATTGTAAGGTGTCATTTTGTCTTATTTAATTTTAGTTGAGTTTGTGTTTGTTAAAGTTATTTTGAAAGGAAGACGAATAGTTTATATGGATTCCATAAGACAAAACAACACCTTACAACTTTTATATTAGAATGGACAACACATACAACTCACACGACAAACACAATCTTAGAACATAAAAATACCTAAAAACTTTTCATTGATTGAGAAGAAAGATACAAATGGGGTAGAAGCTTGTGGAGAGAAGAAGTAGATAAGAAGCCCGAGACGAAATTATAGAGAGGAGAAAGAAAGGGGGACATAGCTCGCAAGCTATCAAAGAAGAACCCTCAGGGTTTCTTGCTCCAAAAATCATCCATAATCCATCCTCAAAACTCTCCTAAACAGTCCCTATAAATAATGGACAAGGGAGGCCAACAGCCATGTTCAGCCGCCCATACAATCAACCAAAAGGCAGCATTTAAGGCTCCCAGAAACCGAATCACCACAACTAGGAACCAGGATAGAAACAAGAACAGAGGGACCCAGGCAGAGGACAGGGAGCAGGAACCGAACAGCCCAAAGCAAGGGAAACCGGGACAAAAAGGAGCAGAAACCGAACAACCCAAAGCAAGGAACCAGGAAAGCCATGCAGGAACTGAACAACCAGCAAAAGGGAACCGGGACAGCCTTGCTTGCACAAATCTCCCTCGGTTGAGAGTTCTCATCTCCTGATGAGATGACTTTAGAACTTCCATAACATGTTGAAGGCGCCATATCCAATTTTTGAATTAAGGCTGCATATTTTCTCTGGATCATTTATTTTTCTTGCTTAAACTGGTCCTGAATAATTTGCTTTCTCTTTTCATATTTTTCTGTACACAAGTACATTTGATATTGAATTTTGTACAACTCGTTATGTATGGGATTGGTAGAACGTCCTTGTGGCGGGATCCATCGGCTCTTAGGAATAGGTTCTTCAAGATCACTTGGTTGATTTTTACCAATTTCAGAGTTGACTTCTACTTGATTTGGATTCTCTGTTTGTTGATGAGTGTCCATAATTTTTTTTTAATTTTTTTGAAATAGAAAGGAAGACACAAAACCTAATCTCTGATACCAAAATAATGCAACTAAAATTTTGAGGAAAACTAAGATTGCATATAAACTATTCGTCTTCCTTTCAAAATAATTTTAACAAACACAAACTCAACTAAAATTAAATAAGACAAAACGATACCTTACAACTTTTGTATTAGAACGCACAACACATACAACTCACACGACAAACACAATCTTAGAACATAAAAACACCTAAAAACTTTTCATTGATTGAGAAGAAAGATACAAATGGGGTGGAAACTTGCAGAGAGAAGAAGTAGATAAGAAGCCTGAGACGAAGTTATATAGAGGAGCAGAGAAAGGGGGACATAGCTTGCAAGCTATCAAAGAAGAAACCTCAGGTTTTCTTGCTCCAAAAATCATCCATAATCCATCCTCAAAACTCTCCTAAGCAACCCCTATAAATAGGATAGAAAAGGGAGGCCAACAGCCATGATCAGCCGCCCATACAACCAACCAAAAGGCAGCATTTAAGGCTCCCATAAAATGAACCACCACAACATGGAACTGGGACAGAAACAAGAACAGAGGGACCTAGGTAGAGGAACCGAACAACCAAGCCGGAAGCAGGAACCAAACAGCCCAAAGCATGGAGAACTGAGACAGCAGGGAGCAGGAACCGAACAGCCCAAAGCAAAGGGAACCGGGACAACAAGGAGTAGGAACTGAACAACCCAAAGCAAGGAACCGGGAAAGCCATGCAGGAACCGAACAACCAGCAAAAGGGAACCGGGACAACCTTGCTTGCATCAAATAATATGTGTATTGTCACTAATGCACTTAACAATGGGAATGGCCCGAACATCCATAGCTTTAGTTTTGAATAAGTTACACTTGAAAATTTGCCTTTGTGAAGGCGTACTATTACCAAGTCACGTATGTTGAACGTTCACCACCCACGACATTTGTTGCAACCTACTTATAGGACTGTTATTGACCCTATACGATGAACCACACGCAAAGGAAGCGAAATCGATGAATCTAGCAGCATGCGCTCTGACGAAGCACACCACTTGAAAGGTGAAACAACATCCAATTGCCAAACAGACAGCGCCGTTGCGATCAGGCCATCAAGTTCTTCCATGTCGAGGTCCCTCGCAGTCAGATCGAACGAGATCGGTATAAAGAAATGACTGGCACTTATAATTGATGCTTAAAGTCACCCAAACGACATCCGATCCCAAAACGGACTTCACTATTGCATCCAAAATGTCGTCGACATTCAAAATATGCATCTTATTTGATTAATTAGGATCAGGAAGTGGTGACACAAATCTCGAGGTACAACACGTAAATTGAGGAATTTTACACTTTGTGTCACCCAAATGATATCCGATCACAGAACAGACTTCGCCGTTGCGTCTGGAACATCATCGACATTTAAAATATACATCTTATTTAATTAATTGGGATCGACCAAGGTGGTGGCAATGTTCTCGAGGCAATGACACGTATATTGAGGAAAAGGGATCTCGACACTATCCAAACGACCTCCGATCATGAAACAGACACCACTGTGCTCTAAATATCCCTAATATTTTAAAACAACATTTTACTTACCCAAATGGGATCGCTTAGGCTAGTGGCACGAATACCAAAGCGGCATTGCACAAATTGAGAAATTTATTGGACGGCACTACTCAAACGATGTCCGATCTTCGAACGAATAGCATCATTACGTCTGGAATGTCGTCAACATCTAAAAACTACATTTTGTTTATTAAAGTTGGATCATCCATAGTGGTGGCATAGATTCGAAAGTTACGGCATGCATATCAAGGAAAATTGGCCTCGATGTTGTCCAAACAAAGTCCGATTGGGAAATGAACTTCACCATTGTGTTCAGAATGTCCTAAATACCCAAAAATGACATTTAATTTGATCAAATTAGAGACATGCAAGGAAGTCAACACTAATCCCAAGGCGACAACGCATAGATAGAGAAATTTAGCACTCGATGCCAACCAGATGACGTATGATCGCAAAACGGACTTCGTCATTACGATCGAAACATCGTTAACACCCTAAATACACTACCAATTTGCCCAAAGTAAATTCTATGAAAACATTGACACGCAAAACAAGGCAATATGCATGAGTTACAAGCTAAACACACAAATTATGAGAAAATTACATGCAAATCGAGACTATTTTGGTCTTGTTAAAGGATTTTCTATCATTTTGAATTAATGCAATAGCTACACATCACCAATATAGCCTTTGATTTAATAAAATTTTAACAAAACTTAATTCCCAAACAGAGAAACAAATTCTGACCCATTAATGCTCATTAATGACATTTACTTTGTTTTGTCGAAGTCCCCCGTCGCCCGTCAACTCATCTGCACGTATCACAGCTGGCCTTCACAATGTTCCGTCATTAAACCAAAGCTTAAACAAAATTTTATAGTCTTAAGCACTTGAGAACTAAACTGAGTCCTCTACCTGAAATCTCCCTTCCATCCCTAACTCCAGCTCGTTTGCACTTTGTCCCACGTCTCCTGCCTATTTCGTCCAAATCCACGAGCTCCCACCTCGCAAGACCTTACATCCCTCCACCCTCCTGCTTGTCAAGCAGTTCTTGTTCATATCAATCTCCCTTCCGCAAGCATCAAACGCATGTCTGAAACTCTCACTTCCACCCCTCTCAAACTCTACAGAAATCAGATCCCCAAATCCTTACTCAAGGCCACTTCCTCATCCAACTTCATAAAGCACAATCACACGATTCGTCTCTTTTCTATTGAATTCCCACAACTCAAATCCACGGCCTGTGGCCCGCCGGCCCCTCCTTCAAACCAGTTTTCTCCACCTACATTAGCGCAACATACCACACCACTGGTTCTGCAATATCCCTACAAGTAGATAGAAGGCGTGTATGAGCTTACAAATAAGAATGTTGCATTCAAATGACGGGTTGTTCGCATAGTTGATCAATGCTAAATGTTCATGAAAATTCCATCACACATGCACTACAATTTGTATACATAAATACACAAATCCATACACAATCATACACCCGCAAAGGTCGAGCGCATTATGAATACATATGCGACGTCTAGGAATGCTGCGCGGGTCAACAAGTGAATTTAAGTTTTAACCCGATCCTTTTATGTGAGTAAATAGAAGTCGACACAGCTCGAATCATTAAATAAATATATAGTCGCGAGGTCGACCGGGATATTTATTTTTATACATTCATATCAGGCTTTCAAGGCCTTCAACAAAAAAAAATTCACCAACAAAGACACAAAACCAACGATGAACCCGATCCTCTGTCGGCAAGTTAGTAGAGTCGACAAGGTTCAGTCAATGAAATGCAAATGACCCCATATACCCAAATGATGACCGTATTGAACGTTTATCTCAACTGGAGGGCATCCTACCTTTAAAAATGCTCTTAAATTCCCAAAAAATACAAAACCTAAATGACCCTATACACCCCAATGATGGCTATGTTGAATACAAATCTGAATCGGAGATGTAACTCCAACCATTTCAAATGCCTCCAAACTTCCACAAAATTTAAATTCCTACAAAATGAAAATATTTTCAAATAACCCAAAGTAACCCTGATGATGACCGTGTTGAATGTTTATCTTAATCGGAGGAAATCATACCTTTAGAAATGCTCTTAAATTCCCACAAAATACGAAAACATGAATGCCCCATACACCCCGATGATGGTCGTGTTGAATGTAAATCTCAACCGAAGGGGTTAATTTCAAATATTCCAAATGATACTCAAGCACCCACCAAATCCAAAAATCTCAAAATTCCTAAAAAATGTCAAATCTAAGTATTTCAAATTGAAACTCAACCATTAAATGCTTAAAGCAAAACCCATCCACCCTTCGCAATAGTTTGCTGTGATGGACAAATATGAATATAATTTCAGCTCAAAAAGAGCTAATGTCTGATCGAGAATATCAATAAGATTCATTCTCAAACAGTTTCCTGCCAGTAAGGACGTGATATGTGTCCTCTAACCAACAGTTTTGTCGCCAAATGACATCGCAGGTAAACGGTTATGACCGGGACCCTCTAAACTGGGTGGTTTGCCGCCAAATGGCACCATAAAATTACGGTTATGGCCAGAGCCCGTATGCTCCCCAATGGCATCAAATCCTTGATATATGAATCAATAGGATCTAATTGATAGGGCATAAAGCCCTCTGTTAGCTAAGGTGTATTCAGATTTGTCCCCTTAGATAAACATCCACCTTAGGTCTACAAAGTACACTTGGACGAACCAACCCATGATTGCCAATAAAAATTCTTCTGTCAGGTTTTTGTCGACCACCTCCTCTGACTAAGCAGACCAGGGGCCACAATGGTTGGGGACGAAAGAACCATGGGATCTTGATCGTGTCCATAATCCATTCTCCCACCATCCACTTTAAGTGCAAGATAGTGAAGTTTCTAATTTTAAATATCAATCCTGCTAATTTCAAATGCCCATACTGCTACTATGTGCCAGATAACACGTATCCCCATGTATCTGATTGACGACTAGCCTTAATCGAAAGTTATCTCTTATTATCGGAAGGGGTAATTAATAATAAGGGCTTGCGCCTATAGAAAACACGGAGTCAGATCGTAAAGTCATCGCAAAGTGAGGGCAAAATCTCTGATAGTGCCTTATCTACAAACCCATATGCCTTCCCAAAATTTACCCTGGAACTTAATCTGTTAAAACTCCCCCAAAAAGCAGTGGGGGAAGTTGGGGCCAAATTTTCGGAGCCCACAATTGCGTATGGTTCGTGAACTTATCCTCTGCATCCTGCAATATTTTGTCAAAATCAATGACCAGTTCTGCTAGTTTGCTGCAATGCTCAGGCAAAATGACAATATTGACCAAATGGTTAGGCTGCTTTGTATAAATGATACTAAAAGGGCTCCAACATGTGGATCAAACTTACCCTTCCCCAAAATGTCATCCAATTGCTTAGGATATTCCATAACCAGGAGGGATGGGCCTACATTTATACCAGGTGGAAGCCTAGTTTCACCCAAGCTTAGCTGGCCTCCCTTGGGGTGGGGTCCTGTTAGGCTGGTTCTCACTGAACCGGTCTAGCCAGCTTAAGGAGGGCCGGCTTAGGTATACAGGAGGCGGACCAAGCATGTCCGTCCCCCTAGGAATTACTGCCCAAGTTTCTAGTGGACCCCACTAGGAAATTCATTAAGGAGGGGGCGGTTAGGGTTGGAGGGAAAGTTTGAATTAGATATTTGAATTAATGTATTAAATAGGAAGAGATGTTTAGGGTTAGGGTTATGCATGATTATTGTGGCTGATTTGGTATCTTTGGTTCTTGGTGTCTTGGGCCCTAGCTTCGTCTAGGGATTAGGAGAGATTAATTCTCCTCTCGAATTGAGGATCAATTGTATCTTTCTTTTCTTATTCCGTTAGTTTGATTCTTGCAATAAAACTACTATTTTTCTCTAGTTTTCCATCAAATTTGTGGAGTTTTCTCGCTATTTCCTCAATATTGTTAGGGTTTACTTGAGATCTTCAAGTATTTCCTAACAAATTGGTATCAGAGCAAATTTTGAGACCATTTGTGGGCTTTTTTCTGGAAAATTGGCCGCCGTTTTTTGGCCGAAGGAAGAGATCTTTGATGTTTTTTTGGGTCAATATCCAGGTTTTTTTGAAACTACAAAAATCTGGGTATTAATGGCGGCCAAGAAGGAAGATGCGTTGGAGGGACGCCTTGAAGGGGAGATGAACCAAATAAAAGCAACGATGGATGATCGAATTTCATCCGTGGAAGACAGTTTCTGATCTTCATGAGATGGTGAAGAAGATATTAGAGAATCAAATTCAAATGGCGGCATCAGAGACAAAAGGACCAGAATTCTGAATTTCGTAAGAGGGACAATGATGTGGAAATCATGGAGGAGGAGAAAGGGGGAAGGTATGGAGAGAGGCGTGGTTATGAGTGGCATGAACTAAGGGGTGTTGGTTGAGAGAGAAGAGAAGGGGATTATGGTAGGAAGGGTGCTGATTTTGAAGAAAAGAGGGGAGAAGGCAAAGAGGGGTTTGGGTATGAGCATGGAAGGGAAGATCGGGAGACTTTAGGAGAGCCAAAAACTTTGGGAAAGAGGAAAATATGATGGAATACATGGAAACGAAGGAGATCCGAAGGTGCGGAAGCTAAAAATGTCCATTTTTGAAGGATAGAACTCACACGGGTTGTTTTATAAGATGGAGAGGTATTTTACCATTAATGGGTTGACGAAGGCGAAAAAATTGATGACAACGGGTTTATGTTTGGGGGGAAAGGCGTTGTCGTGGTACCAGTGGAGCGACATGAGGAGGCCAATACGGAGTTAGAGGGAGTTCAAGGACTGCTTATTAGTACGTTTTCGAGCCAGCAGGGTAGGGGATTTCTATAAACAGATCTTTGTACTAGTGCAAGAAGGATCAATGACAAATTATCATGAGAGATTTGAACACTTGGCTAGTCGAGTGGAGCGACTATCAGAGACTACTTTGGAGGGTAATTTCATGAAGGGACTCAAATAAGAGATCAGAACCGCAGTAAGGGCCATGAGGCCTTGTGACTTGGGAGAGCAATGGAGATGGCATAGCTAGTAGAGGGTCAGAAGTACCAAAAGATGGGAGCCAGGGGCAGCAGTTCAGGTGGTTCTTACAAGATGACTAACACCCTTTTAGCACCCAAGGGTCATGCAGCAGGAAATCTTCATGAGACTCCCAGGGAGAAGCCAGTAGGAGGAAGTGTACACAACTTCAAAACAGTGAAGGAGAGGGAGATGAAGGAGAAGAGGGCAAAGAGACTATGTTTTAAGTGTGATGAGAAGTATACTCCAGGGCATAGGTGCAAGAACCGAACTCTTCAGGTTCTCACCGTCTGTGATGACAAGGAAGCTGAGGAAAGAGGTGAGAGTGAGGTAGAAGGAGAGATGGAGGACAAGCCGCATCTGGATGTGGTGGAGGTATCCCTGAACTCAATGGTAGGATTCACTCTGAAACATACCATGAAAGTGAAAGGATAAATAGAAGACATGAAGGTGGTGGTGTTGATTAAACAGTGGAGCTACCCACAATTTCATCTCCAACCAGGTTATGAACCAATTGAGGGTGAAATTGGTGGATACAAGATATTATGGAGTGATGGGAACAAGGAAGGTGGAGATGTGCAAGAGGATCTGTAGAAGAGTAGTGTTGATCATACAGGGGGTTCAGATGAGGATAATTTTTTCCCATTAAAGTTAGAGAGCACTGATGTCATCCTGGAGATGAAGTGACAGCAGAATTAGGGAGACACCAAGATTAACTAGAGGGCATTGATGATGGAGCTGGTGGTGGAGGGGAGAAGAGTAGTGATAAGGGGTGTTGGAGGGCTCTCTAAGCCCATGATATCACTTAAAACTATGCTGAGGAGTATACAAGAGGTGGGGGAAGGTTATCTGGTAGAACTGCACTGGCTGGTGGGGATCAGATTGGAGGAGGGAGGGGAAGTTCCTCTTTCAGTCCATTCATTGATTCAGCAGTTCAATAAGGTTTTTCAGCCACCTCAGGGATTGCCACCACCAAGGGAGTAGGAGCATGCTATCACCTTGAAAGGAGTGTTACCCATCAATGTCTGGCCCTATCGCTATCCTCAATTTCAAAAGGATGAGATTGAGAAGTTGATTAGAGATATGCTAGAAGCACGGACTATCAAGCCCAATGTTAGCCCTTTTTTAGCCATGTTATTGGTTAGAAAGAAAGATGGGAGTTGGAAGTTTTGTGTAGATTACAGGACACTGAATAAGGAAACTATACCAGACAAGTTTCTCATTTCAGTGATAGATGAGTTTTTGGATGAGTTGAGTGAGACAACTATCTTCACCACGATAGATTTGAAGTCAGGATACCATCAGATCAGGATGAAGAGGGAGGATGTGCCAAAGACTGCTTTCAAAACTCATGAAGGGTATTATGAGTTTCTAGTGATGTCTTTTGGCCTCACTAATGCCCTAGCCACTTTCTAGTTTCTCATGGTCTTCAGACCCCGTCTTAGGCGATTTGGTTGGTGTTTTTTGATGATATATTGATTTACAGCAGGTCAGAGGAGGAGCACTGAGAGCACTTTAGGAGGGTGTTAGAGGTGTTCCAAGAACACCAACTGAGGGACAATCTGAAGAAATGTTATTTTGCCCAAGACAATGTAGAGTACTTGGGGCATATCATCTCTAATGAGGGGTGGAGGCAGATTACGCTAAAATTGAAGCTATGTTATGATTGTCGGTTCCCAAGAATCTTAGGGAGTTGAGGTGATTCGTAGGACTGATAGGATATTACATGAGGTTTGTGAAGGAGTACAACACCATCGCATGGCCACTGATGGAATAGTTTAAGAAGGATGGTTTCTTATGGGGGGAGGCGGCCACAACAGCTTTTGAGAGCTTGAAGAAGGTCATGACCACTGTACCGGATTTATACCTACCAGACTTCACTCAGGTCTTCATAGTGAAGACATATGCCTCAGGTTTATGGATTGGGAGCAGTACTCATGCAGAGTTGTCAACCCATCGCCTATTTAAGCTGGGTATTGACAGCCAGAGCCTGGCTGAAATTATTCAATGAGAGGGAACTAATGACCATTGTGTTAGCCATCCAAAAGTGGCGACCCTACTTGCTAGGCCGGCATTTCATCATCAGGACAAATCAACGGAGTCTGAAGTACTTGTTCGAGAAGAGGATGGTAACTCAGGAGCACCAGAGACGGCTGTTAAAGTTGTTGGGGTATGATTTTGAAATCCAGTTTAGGCAAGGAATGGAGAACAAGGCGACAGATGTATTTTCCAGATGTATGGGGGGTTATAGGCGATAGCAGTGCGCGATCCCATTGATGTTGGATTGGGAGGTCATTAAGGAAGAGAGTGTGCACGATGAGGAGTTGGGAAGGATTAGGGTTGATTTATTGAAGGAGGAGAGTAGCCACCTCGGGTATTCTCTAGAAGAAGGGAAGGGGGGAGGGTATTCTCTAGAAGGGGAGATGCTATTGTACCAGGGGAGATTTGTGATGCCTAGGACATCAGTCCATATTCCACACCTGCTCCAGTAGTTCCATCGGAGCGCTGTTGGGGTCATTCAGGGGTGCAAAAGACGTACATGAGACTTGCCTCTTTGGATGTACATCCATGTATTTGAAGAATGACTTGATGGATTACTCCCAAGTTAATCCTTTATGTGAATATGACCATTAAAGAAGGGAGATGCTATTGTACCAGGGGAGATTTGTGACGCCTAAGACATCAGTCCATATTCCACACCTGCTCCAGGAGTTCCATCGAAGCGCTGTTTGGGTCATTCAGGGGTGCAAAAGACGTACATGAGACTTGCCTCTTTGGATGTACATCCATGTATTTGAAGAATGACTTGATGGATTGCTCCCAAGTTAATCCTTTATGTGAATATGACCATTAAAGAAGGGAAAGTTCAGTTTCTCCTTGAAATCATTATAGTTCCGCTCATGTTGAAATTGCCCTCAGGTTGCTTGCTCCAAAAGTAGGGACTCATCCTCAGATTTAGAGTTAGGGCAGATATTGCTATTCTACTGTCGAGGAAATTGATCCCCATTGGCTTCAAAAAATTTGGAATGTGTAGTGCATCCAACTATTGGGGATGCTTTTGGTTTCTATGTAGTGGTATAAATATCTCTGATATGGTTGCCAGATTTGCTAGTGTGATTGCAAGAGGGCTGGAGTTGTTGTTTTCGAAGACGTGAAGTTTGAGCCACATTTCAACCATAGATTTTTGGAACTCACCAGCAAGACCTAATTTTCAGTCGAGGGCAACTTGCATACGTTGACACGCACTGAGCTTAAACTACCCTCTATTTTCTCCTCTCTGATACTAATTTGGTGAAAATCGATATTAGAGGAAGATGTGCAAAACCAGGGAATAAGGATTCCTTGATAACAGAACCTTAGAAAAGGAGTTCAATAATAATCTCCTTTTTGATACCAACAAAAAGGAAAGTAAGTGTGTGTTCCACTACTTAGCAGACAAGAATTAGAGAAAATTAGAGTAAACTATTATATTCGAATAAGAGTAATTGGGGAGTAAATGTAAAATCAGCAAGTAGCTAATGAGGAATGGCTGAGCAATAGTATGGTAATCTAAATCAAAGCTACAATTCTATCCATCCAAACATACTAAATCGCAGCAAAGGCAACTATAAGTTGCATTAAGACAGGCAGAAAAGAGAAACTTAGAATATTGCCCAAGTAAAAGAGAGCTAGACCGTCTAATGCCAGAAAATAAATAGAGTTAAATTCGCATTTAGACAAGCAGAAAAAGAGAATCTAGAATTTTGCCCAAGTAAAAGAGAGCAAGACCTACGTCTAAAGGCAGAAATGCGAATGCCCCCAGTTACTTCCTAATTTTGTCAGGAAAAGAAATCAAGTGATATATCATATTAGTCAGACAAAATGTATAGCTATCCAGATCAATTGTAGGGTGGATACTTCTAAAAGTTGGCATCAGTCCACAACAATGCATGTGTAGAAGGGTAAGTTCATTTAATGAAACACACCGCTGTTATAAGATTCATGCAGCTTATCCCTTTCTTCCATCATCTTATCCAGTGATAAAGTAGTCTCATTGTATTTGCCCTCAAGTTCCTCAATGTGCTTCTTCTTGACTTCAATCCGCGTTGCCAAATCTTGGACAAGTTTGCTTGTCTTGCGTGATTCTTCTTCTGTTATATCACCCACTGTCTTCAAATCTCCATTTTTTCTAAGATGATCCCCAACGGGCCCACCTGAATTGTAGTCATCAGCACGAGCTACCCATCCATATATTCCTGGACCATGATTGTCTTTTTCAACCCAGTCCCTTTTACCAAAATGATCAGCATCAAAATGATTCTCAAATGCCATTGCATTCTTAAATCCTGTCCAGTCTTTGCTAAAATCCACAACCGCATTTCCGGTAAAGCCCTTGAAATTCCATAAAGCATGGACTTTCAAGGGATTAAATCTAGATAGCTGCCCCTTAAGCCTATTTCCACTTTCGCCAACATACTTTCCATTCCTAAATTCTGTTGGAATATTTACAACAATGCCCATCCATGGCCAAACAAATTGATCAGGTTGTTTAGCTTTAGAAGGACCCTGTTTAACAATCATTAACTGCGGTGATGAATTTGAAGTGTTAGCAAGATCATTCTTCAAGAATTTTACAAGGGCCTGGTGATTTGCCTTCACCTTCGCCTTCCTGTTGGAAGTGCTAATTCCTGATGCATGTTGAAGGAGATCCTTATATAGGTAATCTTGTCTTTTCTTTCCCAAACAAAATGGGCATCTATAGCTTCCATCTGAGACTTTTACTTTGAGCTTTTCTGTCTTCAGTTGGACATAAGTTTTAGCCTCATAATCATCAATCTCTGAGTCACTAATTTCGGAAGTTTCATCAGAGCTAGAATCCATCTAGAGAAGATAACTACAGAAAATATACTGGTTCAGCAGAAAATACAGGTGATTAAAGGCTTCAGCAATGAGCAGTAGAATTTGAGATTTACAGTAATATTGAAGTGCAAATACAAAATACAATTTAAAGATAAAGTAATGAATATTACAGCAGATGTAATGAAATTTTTTGCCTGGATTGAAGTGGAATCGCATCATAGAAATGCTTCAAATTAATTTCTCAGGGGAAAAAAAAAACATACGAAGTAAAAAAGAAAAACTAGACATCATGAAGTTATTACTAGTCGACCATTAAGCATCCTTTAGAGTTAATGGCACCATCCATGCATAACTGATTATACGTAGCATTTTAATTTATTAACGGCATAAGTTTCATGCTGATTTTTTGATAAAAATTACTGTGCGTAAATAGGATACATGAGCTTACAATGACGACCTATATTGCAGTACTTGTAAATTTTGCTTAATTTACCGCTTCTATTACAAGCGTCTCATTATGATCTCAACACCATATACGATAGTTGAGACCTAATGCTGATGTACTCTAATACCACTTTGATGTGCTAGATACAAGACTAATTATGGGACCCTTTGATGATGATTTCATTAATCCTTTTCTTCCTTCCTGTATCAAACTTGTCTATGAATTGGTTGATAATTCCTTGAATTCATTTTTAATAGAGAGAGAGATGAGGGAATCAGGCTTTTAGAGATAATGATGGTAAGGAGATCATCTTGTGGGGGACCCCTAATAAGAGGAGGGTTGCTGATGGGGACATCAGAGCATGAAAAGTTTATCAGAGGCGTGGTCGCCGATCTACCGGAACGATCGCGCCGTTATATTTTTAAGTCCTCATATGTACTTGTTTTTTTAATTTATTTGTTTTAGTTGTTTTTTTCCTTTCTACCCCTTGCTTTAAGGGTGGTCATTTGTAAGCCCAAAGGGCTAAGTCGTCTTTTTAGTTTCTCGTTCATTGTATGAGGCTATATATAGCCCTTATATTTTCTTTTGAAGGATAATGATTGAATAAAAAAAAAATTCTGCATTTTGAGTTCTTGTGAGAGCTTGAGAGGTTTTGGAGAGGGAAGCGGATCACCCACCAGCATTGGAAGAGTCCGGGCTCGTGGCTAATTCTTCGTGTCTCTTTTCTTCCTCCTTTCCCCTCGCCCCTTTCCATCTCTTGACCCACGTACAACCCTAAATCGCCGACCACCTCTTAAACCTCCCACCTCTGGTCAACTACAAGCCCTCCTCCCCTTAGCTTTGGGCTAGCCCATAGCTCTCCACCCCACCACCTGAGCCCACCTCCCTTCACCCAAAACTGGTGGTTAAGCCACCCAAGCCGCCGGCCTCCCTTGGGAATTCCCCATCAAGGCTTGTATTTAAGCCTTTCCAATTTGGTTTTTCTAAGATATGAAACCTACTTAATTAATATTCAAATTTAACTTGAATTGTTTCCTAAATTACGAAATCCTATTTTTGGAAAGTTTCCAAAATTAAATCCTATTTGAATTTAGATTCAAATGGATTTAATTAAACCTTCCAAAATATCCAAATCCAAAACAAGCAACCTTTAAATGCTTCTCCCTAATCCCTCTCCCCTATTAAACCCACTGGCCCCCTTTCTCTCTATGTCGCCGCCCGCCCCACGCCCCCCGCCCACTCGCCTCTTTTAATTCTTTTCAAATTTGAGAATTAATTAGAGGAAATAAATCCCTAATTTCCCTCCAACCTGCCTCCTAAAATTTGAACCTATTTCTTCCCTTAGCCTCCTTTATCAGGTCGGTCACCTCCCTCCCTCTCGTCCACTTAAACCCTTGAGAGAAACTTCTTTATTTAAAGAGGAGTCTTTGAAGGAAACAAAGACCATTGTCTCCAACACTTCAAACACTTCAACCCTATAGAATCGATGAATGGCCGATCCCGATCTTGACTTCGGATTAGTCTACAACGAGCAAGGACACGTCGACATTCTCCTGTCAACATTCTTCGACATCTACCCGGAGATTGATACTTCCGCTGACAAATCCCTGGATCGAATCATCTTCACCTTGTCCGAAGAAATCAAAGAGTAACTTGCCAACGTTCAGTGGCAAATTATTTCCGGTCCTCGACAAGGGTGAACTTTTCCTCTATTCAAATTATCTTCTAATCCTCTGCTCTTGTAGGTTGTGATTCAAGCACAAGGACTCGTACCAAGCTCTCTGCCTTTGCTTAGTAAACGTAAGATTTAAGTTTTTATTTTCTATGTTTATAATCTCAATGTTAGCTTAGGAATTTTATTGAATAACTACTTAATTTGCATTCGGTTGAAATTCTAAATTACTTGGTGATTCTAGTTCTTAGTATGTGATTTAGCCTAAGCGTAGCCAACACTCTTTAGTTTTCTATTATCATTTAGTGGCTAACGTTCATAATTATTAATTGCTCTTATTCAAAATGTGCAAGTTCTTATCGCATTCATCTAAAACATAATTAGTCCTACATCAGTTGCAACACCTTAAGATATATACCAAGAGGATGAATAACATAAGGCAAAGTTCTTGGGACTTGAGAATAAATAAGAGATAGAGCTGCAGGGGGAGAGAACTGAGAATTGGGAGAGAAAAGAGAATTTCATACAAATTTTATTCAAGATAGGATAATGAAATACATGGCTTGATTCTATGAACAATTCAAACTAATTCAAATTTAAAACTACATCAGTCCTAAAGAAGAGACAAATCCTAGTAATAGAATACTCCTAAAGAAAATGATAATTCTAATATTTTCTCAAGAAAACTAAACACATAAATAAGGACAGAAGTTGCTATTAATACAACAACAACAACAACGTCAACCCTTTAACCCACTACGTGGGGTCGGCTATATGAATACTTTTTCTCAATTATGTCCTATTAAGAGTCAAATTTTCATTAAAATCTAATAAAAGATATCATTTTTAATATTTTCTAACAAAGTCATTTTAGGTCTACCTCTACCTTTTTTTAACATAAGCTAAATCTAATGCATCTACTTTTCTAATCGGGTCTTCGGAAGGCCGCCATTTTATGTGACCAAACCATCTAAGATGACTCTCTCTAATCTTATCTTCCACTGGAGCTACTCCAACCTTTTCACGTGTATTCTCGTTATGCATTCTATCTCTAAGAGTAAAGCCACTCATCCACCTGAGCATCCTTATCTCTGCAACACTTAACTTAATAAATATCCACTCATTGTATGACGAATGACAACCCTAGCATAAACAGGACTGCTATTTTATTTTCACTCAAATCTATATGGTAAGATGTTTTAGTCATTGGCCATAGGCTAGTACACTTATGAAACCTTAATCTTATTGGCTAAGTCTTGTCCACTTTATGAATCTTAGAGACCTTCAAGGTCACCTAGGCCTGAAGTGTAGGCCATCTACTTGAGCCATGTGCATTGATATTTTATCGTACAAAGCGGGCCTCGCTAGGACGGTTTTCTTTAGGATTTTAAAATATTTAAATAGATTTCAAAATCCCCTCTTAATGATTTTTTAGCATTTAAATGTTATTTTCTATAAACATGCTAGTAATATAAAAAATAAAATAAAATTTGAGATCTAGCTTGTTAGGTTGATCTCTGTATTAGTCTTATGTTGTATGTTTTCTTGTACGTAATAAGTTTAGTTTTGTTATTTGAACCTAGTGTAGAACCCTTGTTTGAATTTCATTTGATGAAAATAATAAATAAGGCGAACTATTAAAAATCAAACTAACTAAACCAATTGGTAAAATGTAATTAATGAGCTCATAACCAATCCTAAAATCAATAACGAATCGATTAAAGCAATAATCACAAATCAAAACCCGTTAAATAACAAATAAGAGTAATTAAACAACGAGGTGATTGTTGGATAATCCGGGCTTCTAATGCTATTAAATTAGCCTCAATAATAATGAAATAAATCTCACAACCCTTAAACAAAGACAATTACCACCTAACTTAAATAATTACTTAATAAATCTTTAATTAACCAATTAAATTAATCTAAATTAAAAAGCTAATTCAAACTTAAAATAAAAAAGATAATTGTTGGGTAATCCGAACTTACGAGGCTATTAAGTAGTCTCAATGAGGATGAAATAAAACTCACAGTCCTAGTGTAAACAACGGAAATTATAATTTAACATAAATAATTAATGATAAATCAATAATTAACTAATTAATTAAAATAAATTAACCATCCAAATTAACAACATAATCAAATTAATAAATCAATAACAAACTCCACCAATGAAGTTTATAGGCTAGATTACCTCCAGCTATGGAGCTACATGTCTTAAGGAGGCCTTGGTCCTCGTGCCCGTTATGACAACAACACAAACCGATTGACGAAGAAAATTATAAGAATCCAATAAAAAATTCCAAACAAATTTTTATAATCCTATAAAATCATAGCAAACAATAAACTAAATGAATACTTCGATTAACAACTTATCTTGAGCTCCAAATTAATTAAATCACTTAATTGAACTAGAACTTTAAAAAATCATAACAAATCAAATAAAATTCAGAAAAATATGAAATAATTTTTTATAAACTCCTAACACGATCATGAACAAAAAGTTTACATTAATTAAGATAAAACTAAAACAAATAATAAATTTCTCTTTCACAAACTCTTCAGTAGTTAAGTAAAACACCATGATACTAAAATTTAAACTCAAATAAAATGAATATGTTGGAGAAGCAAATAAACTTTAAGACATACTCTAGTGCTTTAATCTATATTGGATTTGTGTCTATCTTTGTACTCTCTTCTTTAATATATACGGGGTATATACGCTAGACTACCTCAAACTGCAGTGCTACGTGCCCTAAGAAGGCCTTGGTTCTCGTGCTTGTTGTGACAATGCCATGTATCTCACAATTTAAGGGAGAAGGGTCTAGAGATCTGTATAAATTGTCCCCTTTAAAAATAAGAAGCTATCCTTAGGAGTTTGATTCAACTCCTTAACCATGCAAGTGTCAAATCTTAAGTAAGGTAGAACCTTCATATATCTTTAGGTAGTGAGTTTTTCATTCCTATGTTAGCATTTGAAATTGATCAACCTTAGACATAGGAAGCCTAAGATTTTTTTTGTAGGGGCAATTGGCCCACTTTATTGTGTCACCTATTGGCATTACGTAGAGTTTTAGGAAACCAAGGGGGCTCTAGCCACCCTTGTAGCCTTATAACCACTCTAGCCCTAGTTAGGTGTATGATTGAGGATGGACCATTTGTCTCTCAATTATTTATAACTCTAGCATAGGAGAGGGCACATGTATTTGAATTCTTCATAACCTAATGATTAAAATCATAACTATAAAATTAAGTTGTAATTAATCTATCCTCAATGGCTAATCATTTAAAGAGAAATTCTTGGGCTAATAAATTAAACAATATGAACTTGACCTTTCAACATGACCTTTCACCTAAATTACGGTAGTTAGGTAATACTAATTTTGCACACACTTAGGTGCTAGATATAACATTTTTTATGGGCATCCAAAGGTAGGGTGTAGCTACGATAACATTTGTCACTTCCTTTCTTTTATAATTTATATTTGTGATGATGTGATGATGTATTTATGGTTTGTATTATTTATGATTGTTTTATTTTTCTATTTTATGGCTTGATAAGTGGGCACTTGCCATTAAATGGTTAGAGTCTTTATAGAAATATAGTCTGCAGGTGGTCACGTTTCTAAAAGGCTAATTAAAATGCAATGATCATAATTATAAATGGACTCTCTAGCAGGTACTGTGAGGATTGCTAAGTCTTTGGGAATGTGGTCTTAAGGACTAGGTCTAGATGTATATATGATAGTTTTATTATATTTGTGCTAACATCTATTTTGTAGGGAGCTCATATAATTTTTTTCCACATGTAATTTCAGTTAAGAAAGTCATGTAGGTGTGTGGATATTTCAGAAGGCATAAGGCCAAACAGGTGAAGATCGATCAAGACCCTACATACAATTTCATTTTTGTATAGTTTTAGGTTAAGCTGTAATTATGGTAGAGCTTAGCTATCATTTTTCTTTTTCTTGGGATGTATTGCAGAACCAAACTGCATTTCTAACCTTTCATTTATTATATATTCTATGATGATTGGAGCATTTACATTGATTGTGCACTAGAGCTGCATGATTTTTCCTAGATTTCTTTCTTTGTTTTGCTTGGAGGTGGCCTAGATAGAGTTAATGTTAGGCTCTTAGGAATTTAATTTTTTTATAAAGATATTTTTTTTAAGAAATATAAAATATATATAAGGTCTAAAATTAACCAACTTTTTAAAATTAATGCATGACCACTCTCAGGTCAATCTTTAAAATATCACTAATATTTCAAATCTAGTCCACCTTACAGTGGCTACCTATGTTGCACGAATACTCCTATTTACGAGGCATGTTGTATCGGACACGTGTCGGATACGGATACGCTCGGTATTTCTTGGTACCGCTTGGTACTGCTCGATACCGCTCGGTACTGGGTACCGCTCGATACTCGGTACCGCAGACTGCTCGGTACCGCAAACCGCTCGGTACTGCTCGGTACCACTTGGTACGGAGCAACATTGGAACTCAATACTGCTCGGTACTGGAACTCGGTATCGCTCGGTACTGCTCGGTACAGAGGGGTACCGAATGATACCAAACTCGATACCGCTCGGTACTAGGTACCGCTCGGTACTCGGTACCGCTCGGTACTCGGTACCGCTCGGTACTCGGTACCGCTCGGTACTCGGTACCGCTCGGTACTCGGTACCGCTCGGTACTCGGTACCGCTCGGTACTCGGTACCGCAGACCGCTCGGTACTGCTCGGTACCGCTCGGTACTGCTCGGTACCGCTCGGTACTGAGCGATATTGGAACTCAATACTGCTCGGTACTGGAACTCGATATCGCTCGGTACTGCTCGGTACAGAGGGGTACCGAATGATACCAAGCAGTACCGAGAAAGTAGAGAAAACTTTAAAGCAACTGTTACAATAAAACTGGCAGGCCGAACCCCGCCAGGGGGCAGTGCCCCCTTGGACCCCGACATAGGCTCAACATATCTACACTTTTAATTAAAAATTTTCATGTTTCAAATTCATGTGGATTAATTTGTGTCGATCCTTCGTAGAATTGAGTTCTAGTGGTGTCGATCCTTCATAGGATATTTAATATTTTTTCCCTCTTATAATATTTGAATTTTAATTCTATTTCATATAATTTATCACTTGTAACTTTATGTCTTGTGCAATTTTTTATTTCATATGTATGTCAATTTGTTACTTCAAAATTCAATAGATAAATGTAACATGTCATCCTTTAATATATTATTTGGGTATTATATAAAAAATCATTTTTAACATTTATTTTGACTTAATTCAATTTTTGATTTTGAGACTTATGCCTCATAATGCCTTAAGGCTTACGACTCACCTCACGAACAAAACGTCTCAATATCCAATTGCGCAATTATAAACCTTGAGTGCGATCTTACTCTTTGCATTCTAATCCCCATGAGTAGCATCCTTTCGGAGACCCACAGATACTTGTCATGTACTACATTAAGCCCATTGGAGACTGATAGAACTATTCCTATGAAAAGTCATGCAAGAGCATTTACTTGAAAATATGGCTTCCATGGACGGCATGGCAGTGGGACTGGCTAATGGGTGTCTCTTGGATCTTCAATATGTATAAAATGAACACATTAAAGAGTGTATGAAGGCTTTTGATTTAGAAGTCAGCATGCATAATGCTTTATTTGATCCATAACATGAAAAAGGATCCTGAAGTCCTATCGTGGTGGTAGCAGTGTAAATATAAACTCAACATGTAGATTTGGGGAAGAACCTAAAAATATTTTGGAACTAAGGAACAAACTACATTTTAAAATTAGTATGATAATCATACAATTTTTCCAGATCAATCTATTTCTTCATCACAATTATCAAGTTACTTTTGAATAATAATAGTTCCATAAGATATTTTAGGATCAGAACTAGCAATAAGGTTAGGCATGATATAGGATTTATGCTGAACCATAATCTCTATCTTTATCTTATGTTCAAGCTCACCAAGAGGCTTGATTATTGATAAGTGATAATTGATTATCAAAATCACCATCTAATATGTCTGCAGTACTCAAATCATCACAATCCTTAAAAGTGCAATCATCATAATATCTAATAGGTGAAATAGTTTAACCCTAGACTCATGCCAAGAAAAGGAGATAAATTCTTGATAATTGTGGATGAACAGGAGAAAGAAATAGTATCATGGAGGAGGAAGAGAAAGACAAGAAAGGATGGAGAACAAGGAATTTAAGAGAGGAAAAATGAGCTTTCTTTTCAAAATTTATGCATTATGCATCATAATAGAATAATGAAATACATGGCTTATCTATCCCTAAAGTAAATAAACAATAATACATAAATCCTACTAATAGAATATATAATGCTAAAGAAAAATGATCATTCTAATTATTTCTTTTCTAGAAAGCTAAAAAATATAATGAAAAAAAAGTTAGAAAATATTGAAAAT
This sequence comes from Dendrobium catenatum, assembly GCF_001605985.2. NCBI lineage: Eukaryota > Viridiplantae > Streptophyta > Magnoliopsida > Asparagales > Orchidaceae > Dendrobium > Dendrobium catenatum. The sequence goes on along the minus strand of NW_021319683.1, from coordinate 1,601,148 downwards.
AGATTTGAGGCACACACAAAGAGAGAGCAAGAGAGAGAAAGAGAGAGAGAGAGAGAGAGAGAGAGAGTATTATCCTTTAATTTGGAAAATTTTGTTCTCCACATAGTTTTTTATTTTCCCACCTTCAAATGATAGATCAAGATTATTGATGCTGATCTACAATCTAAAACCAATTCTGTGATATAATTTGACCAATTTTTTATAAATATTTTATTAAATTTGTAGAAGAGACATACAACTTGTAATGGCCCTCACAAAAAGTATCACTTCTACTTATAACAAACAGTTCTAGGTCATGCGGTATGCTCCATCATCCTCAGGGTGGTGATCACAGATTTGAGGTTGGCCCGTGATCTTTAACAAATAAATATTCACTCGCTCCATATAGAACTCAATCTATAAACGGGTATTGTGTTCTATTTTCAATCACTAAAATATATGAGTTAGATTTCTATACTTTGTATAAACAAATTTGGGATTATTACTATATTGCTAGAAAGTCAAGCTTAACCGGCCAACCATTAGGTGATATTAGTTGGGTGATCAAAAATAGGCTTTTCATCAAAATAGAAAGTCAAGTGATTCCATCAAGCAAGCCACTTGTTAAGTATACTTCGTCATCAGTTAGGTTCGCATAATCATGAAGAAAAGGCGATCAAGTGAATTCCAAAACTGGATGAGGGAAAAAAAAAAAACTGGAAACAAACCTTAATATGTATTAATAGCAAAGCAGCCGTTACTTTGCAAGTTAAAAATAGACGAATTAAATTAGCATCATCAAATAGCAAACTTACAAAATGAAACCAGAAGAGACTGCCATGAATGAATAATGCAGCATAGTTCTTCTATGAAGCAACATGAAAACCAGACATAAGAGAAACTAAATAAGGGTATGCAACCCAAAATCACTTTCATATGTTGTTAAAAATAACAAACAACAGAAACTTCCTCATGGGTCACCAAAGTAGCTAATCTGTCCCAGAAAAACCGGAAAACCAAAAAAAAGATTAGATCGACGAAAAATCCCCAAATCTGAAACATCAGTGCTTGAATTGTTCATCAGAAGAAGTATACTAAGTACACAAAAACTGAAAAAGTCAGTGAGATTTCTCCTCGCTTGGACTTCAATCTTCATTACAGCGTTAGGAATTCGCAGAACACACATTAGGGTGTCAGATAGGGCTTTACCTTGGCCCGATGAATGCTTGAGACCGGGAAGAAGCACGACGAGCAGTAGAATTGGGAGTGGTAAAAGAAATGCTTACAGAAAATGCCAAACGTGGGTTTCGCATTATTGAGATATTTATAAAAATAAAAAATATTTTTATTAGTATTAAAAATATTAAAACGTCGCTACTAGATGGCCTACTCTCGACATCACTAATTTTGAGGTATTTGTGTCTATGATTGGTGGGGTTAAGAGATTCTGAATATATATATTAGGGGCACAGTATAATTTTATTTACTATAAAAATTACTTATAATAAAGTTAATAAAAATAAAAAATTAGAACTCAAGATAGAGAAGAGATGTGACAAGTTGAGTTACAACAAAAATTTAGCAATACTAACAAATATAAGCAAGAAGGGTTGAGGTTTGCACAACTAAAATGTGCAAAAACATCTAGAAATCATAAGGCAATCATTTCCTTAGTTGCCACAAATACCATCCAACTAAGGGAGGTAGAATTAAGTGCGTTCATTCATCATTGTCCAACGTAACATTGGATGTGAGTAACAGCCTAAGCAATCAAGGTATTCATAATCATTTGAACTGAAACAACACCAATCCAGCAAAGAAGGATGTCTCCTTGGTAAAAGATAGAAAAAATCCTCAGGTGATACAAAGTTATCGTTTAGTAAATGAAGTATGAGTCGTCAAAGAAAATAAAGCCAAAAACCAAAATGACTAAGATTGCTTGATGATATCAAATTCATTCATGATGAGGTTTTTTGGTCTATATATATATTTTTTTAATTTTGGCACAATTAGTAGAAGAGCTATCAATAGTGTCACCAAAGCACCTTGCATTCCTTTCTCTCCAAGTGTAGTATAAAGAACATTTAATCAGCAAATAGTAGTGATATATCATCAAAAAATTATCTTGGTCAGGCATGAATCTAGAGACAAAATCAAGTTGGAAGATTCATAAATTAAATCTGGGACCATCTGAACTCTGATTTTAACAAACTTACAGTCGAACTGAGCGTCTCGAAAATGTGAACCCAACAACACCAAATTCAACTCAATCCGAGCCCAAACTAGTCCAAATCAAAGCCCAGAAGCGCATTTGGAAGATTTAATCCATATTTTGGATTACCAAGCAGTTTCCAAATATGGCATGTTTATAATCGAATCAAGCGACTCGATGAGACAAATCCAATGAGCCCAAGATCATTGAATTCTGATATCATTAGAGCCTTTAAATACATGATAAACGGTCCACAATCAAGGGATTCAACATCGGCCGTCCATTCAAATCACTCCCAACTTTTCCCTGATCTTCCTCCTATTTACTGGTCATGACACTCTCAGAAAACTATAAATAACCCCTCATTTCTCTTAAGAGGGGAGAAGCAAGAATAAGAAGAAGAGAAGAGAATGAAGAAAAGGAAGAGAAGGAAGAGAGGGAAGAAGTTCCTCCTCGACCACTGACGCCGAAGTTCTGCCCGACTTCCAAGTGATGCTGGAGTTCCGTCAGTCCTCCAAGTGATGCTGGAGTTCCACCCAAACTCCAAGTGATGCCGGTGTTTCGTCCGACCTCCAAGTGACGCCGGATTTTCGTCCGACCTTCGAGTGGCGTTGGAGTTCCACCCGAACTCCAAGTGATGCCAGAATTATGCCCGACTTCCAAGTGATGCCAGAATTCTGCCCAATCTCCAAGCGACACCAGAATTATATTTGGCCTCCAAGTGACTCCGGAATTCAGCCTGACCACAGGGATCTCCGATCCTTGTTTATAATTGCATTTCAACCGGAGAATTGATTATTGTAATATGATTATCCTAAGTTTTAAAGACAAATCAGTCATTTGTACTCCAATCAAACATAGGTGGAATCTTTTCAACTGGGCAAGGCCCCGTAGTTTTTCCCCTTTCCAATGTTTTCCACGTAAAAATTCTGGTGTTTTATTGTTCTTCTATTCATGTGCTGAATATCCATACAATGCTGAGATGAAAAATTCTAACTCTATCGCCGCGTATATTCTAGCCCGCAACAAGTAATTATTTTTCATAATACTGCTAAGGTTAGCCATTTTAGAGATGTAAGAAAGTAATTGCAGCAGGTTTAGCCTTAAAAGAAAACAACCTGCCTAAGGGAGGAGGTATGAAATAATGTCAAAAGTGTGCTAACATTAAAAAAAAAATAGATGGGAGGTGATTTCGATAAACTCATTAAAAAAATAAAGGAGTTGAGCACGGATGTTATGCCTAATCAGAGAATCTGTTATTTTATAGATTGCTAAGGCCAACCATACATAGGTAGAAAACCAAAGTGAATAATTTGTGTCACAAATGTAAGCATGCCACGAGATTGGTTGATAACCATTATAAAATTCATTAATGAATACTTTAAAGGTGGGGTGATCTAAGTCCTTCCATGCAATAAAATTCAAGCTATCTATAATAATATCCAAGGCTAAGATAACATTCCAAGTTGTCTGAGAGAGAGCAAGAGAAATCTTCCAACAATTATCTTGGATGATTGTTGAAACAAGGGAGCCTGGGGGGATATTGGGGTGAAAAGGAGAGTTACCAAGCAAAAATGTGATTGTTTTGCCACCACACTAGGGATTCCAAAATTAGTAAAAAGTAGATTTCAGGATGATCTTATAAGAGAAATTAATTTGAATGCATATAACCACCTTAGCAAACCACTTCCAAAAAAATAGAAGAGTGGTGAACAAGAGGTTTCCTGTCATGCCCAAAGATCGAAATTGGAAAGATTTGTATATATATATATATATATATATATATATATTCTTAATCATCAACTAGAACTTACTAATTTTATCTAGATAATATAATAATAGAAAATATAATTACATCACTACTCATCCAAATATCCACATATTTTATATAAGCCAAAATCTATTATATAAAATAGTCATAATATCTAACAATTTTAATTATCCATTCAAAAATCATAACTATAAAATGAGAAAAGCAGAAAATATGGAAAAAAAAAAATCTAACCCTAAGATCCTAATCAATATCACTCCACTGGATTCCTATCTCGACCTAAAAACATGAAAATAATCATAGAATAAACACATAGCTCAGTAGATTACTAGAACCTACTAGTGAAAAAGTAATGCATGATATACATAAACAATATGCATAAAGTCATTCATAATTTTCAATTAACATAATCATGTGAATAAGAGTAAAAAATCATAAATATGTGATGTATCATGACTTCTAAATTTATTATTACTTATTATATAAAATAACTTTGTCTTTTATCTTGTTGATCTTATCATTATATCAATATATGCATGATATCCATGTATGCATTTCATATAAATTCATATCTTGTTTCATTATATGTTATAAATGTTTATAGACTCCTGACCATTAGCTGGAATTCTTGTGGGTATTTTACTCCAATCTTGAACACTTATAACTCTCTTAGAATATTGCTCCAATCTTGTGCACTTATAGTTCCCATATCTTATATCTTAGGTTGGGTATATTATCAGTTAATGCCTAACCAATCTACAATTGTTTACACATTTATATTCCAATGCATATTTTCATACTTATTTGGTATTTATTACTTGATGCAAATGAATTCATTATCATAACATGTATAGTTGCACGTCTAAATAAAAAAATTCCCCATAGCTCATGCATGTCATATATGTAAAAAAATGCCTTTCTATTGATTTATGCTTGTCTAATCTTTATAAATTTCACACATAAAATCATATATGTCATTCTGACCTATTATATTCAGCATGATCATATGAAAATGTTCAAAAAGTTTATATTTAGAACATATAAGAAACTACAAGATGAAAGTTTCTTAAATCATGAAATAATGACATTTTGGCAGATTTATAAGAGAAAAAAATATAGGAAATCAATATTATTGAAAGCATAACTAAGATTAATGCTACCTTTCATGATCAAATGGAATTTCATAATAGATTTGATGGATAGAAATACCTTGAAAGACTTTCTCTCCCTTCCTCTCCGCTTTTCCCCAACAGGTTGAAGGATCCTGGTTAAGAAAGGTCTCTCGTCGCGATCCGGCTCGGGCGGGATCCGTCCCCGTCGGGTCGGGTCGTGACAGGGTGGTTGAGGATAGTGAAGTGGCAAGGGCTTAATGCCATTTTCCTACCGATCACAACACTGCATGTAGAAATCCTTGTTGTTGTAGAACAGATAACACATCACCCCCACACTTCCATCTAGTGCCCCATCATTCGTTAGCACAATGTCGTAGCATTTTAAAGAAAATTTCACAAAATTTTAAAATTAGTTTATTTTAATTTTTTATAAATTTTGTTATTACATTTTACTGAGCTTAAGAAAAATATCATCCTCTATATTTCTCACCACTAATTCACTCACGAATAAGACATTTATAACAAATTATTAATATTAATCCATTAATCATATCAATCAATCATTCATGCTTGAAATCAAATCACACATGGTCAATGAAGAAATCTATCTTACATCATGCAATGCCATTCTTATTCACTAGTAAAGTTCTCCTCCTAACCAAGTAAATATATGTATTCAACATACATACATATGTAGCTAATCAAATATGCAAAATAATAAATTATATACTACTCATCTCTACCTCGCTCATAAACAATTTTATAGCTCTGGTTACAATCAAATTCTTCCAATAACATTGCTCTGATACTATTTTGTTATACCCTAATATCTAAATTGGAAAAATTAGTATCTTTTTTATCTTCCATCAACTTTAGCTTATTAATTCCTTCTAGCTGAAATAAGTAGCAAAAAATATAATTACATTATTAAAAATCCATATAGTTGACATAAGCCAAAAATTGTTATATACAATAGTCATGATGTCTAACAATTTAATTATCTATTTGAAATTCATGACTACAAAAAAATGCAAAGAAGAAAATATATAAAACATCTAATCCTGAGATCCTAATTAGCCTCACTCCACTAGATTCCTATCATGACCTGAAAATATGAAAATAATCACAGAATAAGCACATAACCCAGTAGGTTATAACCTACTGCTAAAAATCAATTCATAATATATATAAAAAATATGCATGAAGTTATTCATATATCTCAACTGAAACAATCACATGACATGAGTCATAAATCATAGATATGTAATGGATCAAGACTTCTAAATTTAGTACTACTTATTCTACAAATTAACTTGTGTCTTGATCTTGTCAATCTTATCATTTTCTCAATATATGTATGATGTTCATGTATACATTTCATATAAATTCATATCTTGTTTTACTATACAATAAAAACATTTAAAGACTCTTGGCCATTAACTGAAATTCTTGAATCTTATGGATATCTTGTGGTTATCATGCTCCAATCTTGAACACATATAACTCCCTTAATATGTTGCTCTAATCTACAATTGTTTGCTTTAATTGTTATTTCATACTTATTTATTATTTATTACTTGATGTAAATGAATGCATTATTACAACATGTATATTTGCATGTTAAGATAGAAATAACCTCAAATCCCATACATGTCATATATGTCAATAAAATGCCTTTCTATTGCTTTATACATGTTAAATCGTTATACATTTCCAACACAAAATCATATATGTCATTCTGAATGGTGAAATTCCAACATGATTATATGAAAAGATTCATGAAGTTTATATTTACAACATGTATGAAACTATATGGTAAAAGGTTCTTCAATCTTGAAATAGGGATATTTTAATAAATTTAGAAGGGTTAAAATCCAAGAAATTAATATTATTGAAAACAGAAACAAGATTCGGACTACCTACAGTGATCAGACGGAGCTCCATAATAGATTCGACGAACAAAAATGCCCCATAATACTTTCTTTTTCGTCTCTCTCTTCTTCTTATCTCTCCCTTCCTCTCCTCTCTTATGTATAAGCATAAGGAAATTAGAGGGTGGGAATGGTGAAGTGGTAAGATACACACACACACGAGACCACCTTGCTACAAACCACAATGGCATAGCACTTCATGTAGAAATCTTGGTTATAAATAATACCTCAAATTGACAAGAATTTAACCCTTAATAAGAGAAAATTAAAAAACCCATTGATCTGACATCAATTTTAAAATTAATTTCATTTTAAATAAAAATTAATATTTAGTTAATTTAATTAATTAAATTTTTTTAAAAAATTCTTAAATACTTAAAAACACCTCCTTAGGTCATCTCTAACCTTTGGAGGTGATTTCAAAAAATTTGGAGTTCATTTGAATTCAAATCATTCAAACACTTCTAATTAAATAAATTAAATAATTCAAATAAATATTCAAACTTTGAAAAAATCATAACTGTATCTAGAAAACTCCAAATTAAGCAAAATTAAAGGCATTTAACTCCATTTGGGGTGTAATATTTATTAAAAATATCAAATCACAAGAAGTAATTCAAAACAAAAAAAAGTTAAATTTTTAGTCAACTTTAAGTCAAATATTAACTCAACCTTAAAAAATTCATAATTAAATATAAAAAAATCTGATTCTAGCAAACTAATAGTCAAATTACTCATCTTAAGGTATAATATATAGGAAAAATCTTAAAACTCTAGAATTCAATCTAATTTGAAAAATCAAATTTTGACCCTTTAATTAATGTATTTAAATCATTCAAATAATTTCAAAAATTCAATATTTAATTTAAAATTTCAAAAAAATTTAATCCAACGTTAAAACAAGTAACCAATCATTTTAATTAAAATTTATCAATCTTCAAACTTTTATTCAATCAAGTTACTTAATTCATACAATTTACTACTAAATAATCTAGGACTACGAGGCTATTGAATTGGCCCTAAGAAAGGTGAAATAAACTTCATGACCATAGTTTAATAAAGATAGTAATTATTCAATACTTAAATACACTTTAAAATTAATTCCCAAATATTAAAACTTAAGCTTAAATCAAAATCCCCTTAAGCCTTCAACCAACTAGAGTATTAGACAACTTTAACTAATTATCCTATATAGGACATATTCAAGCCACATAGCCTACCTCACACACTTTACATGGTTTTTTAGGAAAATTAACTCTAGTCTTAGGCTAGGATGGTGTTTTACTTTTCATTTGTCGTGCCGTGTTTTTCTAGCTTTCACTACATGTTGGTAGCTAGAATTAAGTGTTTCATGTGATTGTTTATTTAATTTTAATGCAAGGTGTGCATTGATTTGATTAACATTAGATTACCATTAGGCTAAGGGTGATTTTGATGCTAATAAAGTCTTCTATATGTGGTCATGCTCATACAGGGTTGAAAAATAAAGGGGGCATGATTAAGCTTTAATTTAGTTGAATTTTCTACATGTGCTAAGCCAAATGCTAAGTCCTCCTTTAAGTTAAAATAGCATAGCAAAGTGTGTCTATGAATTTGAGTATTTTAAATTTTGATAAATATAATTTCTTGAGATTTTGAATTTGATTATAACTGCTAAGGATAACCCCGCATGTTGTATTTGAGTCTAATTTTTTGATTTTCTAAAATATAATTTAATTTCAATTGAGTTCTAATATTTAAAATAATTTGATATAGAATAGAAATTCAGTTTAGAATCCAAAGAGGAAAGAATATCCTCCCAAGGGAGAGTTCTTATCTATTTGGAGATCCAAATTTGGATAGTTTCAAAATATCCAACGGAAAAAGATAACACCCTTTAGGACAAGTTTCTTTTCATTTTGATATCTAGACTCGATGAATCCAAGCAGACTGCAGAAGAACGAAGAAGTGAAGATCAATAAGAATCATACTCTCAAAGTCACTTGTGCAGTAGAATCCGGGTTGTTATTAGTGGTATTCAGCCACTTTACTTTTTCTGTAGACCCGAGGATGTACTATTAAGTGACACTTTCCACATGGACATTCAATTTAATTATTTAATTTAATTGATTGATTTATATTGATTGTGCCGTGGAAATTACATGATTTTCTTATCTTTTTTACTTGCATGTAGACCTTTGATTTAGCTTAGAATTAGATCCAAGGTTCGTGAGGGTATAAACAAAAATTCTTCTACTTTAATTAAATTAAAATTTTTAAGTCAACATAGAAATTCTAACGATTTTAAGAAATAAGCTCGAGCTCATCGATGGTTATATGCATCATATGATTACTTTTCTTCTATGTTAGAAACCTCCTAGTCCACGGGTTCTAGCAGACCACCTGACCTATTATAGTGCAGTCCGGTCAAGGGAAAGTTATGCAATCACCAAGGAAAATTTTTTATTTTTAAGCCTTTTTTAAAACCACTTCATTCTGATTTAAGCATTTATCGAGTCAACTTGTATGCATTGTATTAGAAACCAATTTAAAAGAGTCTAAATTTTAATTGTATTTACTTTAAATATCAAATTATCCAACATAAGCCAAGGGGATAATTAGGATCTACTCTAGATGTTGGCCCATTTCCTCAAACTTAACTAAATAATGTCCCTACCATTCTTGCATAAAAGACTAAATTCATGGAATTTAAGTATTAGGTTGTTAGCTAACTCTCCAATCTAGGTTTAGATAAGTCCAGATTTACAATACATTAGCTAGGTTCTGACTGCTGATTTTCAGTGCCTAATTTAAATTTAGATTCTAAAGCAGGTTCAAACTATAAGACCTTAACCCTTAAGAATTAAATCCCAACTTTCTAATAAAATTAATAACTCAAATTAAATCTCTTTTAATTTAAAATTTAAGCCCAACATATATGATAGGCAGGGGTGCTTCTGAAATGTTTTAAATCCCAAGCACCTCCTACCTTTCATCTCTTTACCTCTAGAAATAAGTGTTCCAATTCGATCCAATCCCAATTGAATTTCTAATCCTCACTCCTTTGATATCAATCTTTAAAATTTAAAAAAAAAAAAATTATACACTTATTTTAATCGAGAGTATTCTTCTGAAACTTAGGTTTCCTTCGAAGTAATTAACTACGAGAGCTTGTGCTTGTAGGAGATTTAGAACCGAGATAAAGTTTTCAAAAATTGAGTTTTCAAAACTCAGTTAATTATCTTTGGGAAAATCAAAGTCAATAACATCATTATTATTATATTCAAATGATTGATAATAGGTGATGTTTCTTTCTCTAGGAAGATATATCGTTTTATTCTCATAATTTTGATTATGAGATTAATAATCATTTATCTAGATTATTTTTATCAAACACTCGATCAAACATCATTTTGACCCTTCGGGGTCATATATGATTATTCCCTTAGTTTGATTATAATAATTAGGATTAACTTGTAGTTCTATAATCCAAATCCATTAGGGAATGATATTTTAGTCTCCTGAGGCAATATATCTTTAATAATGATGTGTTCAATTTCAAAACTAAAATTTTAGAAATTAAATCCTCCCAAAGAAAAATAATCTTTTTCAAAACTTAACCTTTTTTTCAATCAAACAGAGAGTTATTTTCAATATGAACGTAGACTCTAACAAATTTGAGGTGAGTTTTCTCCATTGTTAATTTGTCAATCATCAGAGGACATCCAATGGAACTCACAATTTTTTAAATTCCATCTGGATTTCAGTTGGCAAGTGGCATATCATGAATCATAATCCATATGAGAATGGAAGAAAATTTACCAGCTTAAAGATAAACTAAGGCGACCACTTTTGCAAAGTGAAAGGTTTTCCCAAAAAGAATCACAATCCCTCTGTCCAAACCATTTTGAAATCTTCAGGTGCGAAAATGTTAGGATGAAGAAACTATCACTAAGGGAGAGAAAGTTTAAGGTATCTTTTAGAGCCCATGCTTTCTTAATAACTATGAGAAAAGACTTGTAATAAGGCATTATGCATAGTTTATAGGTTTTTTTTTTACCGACAAGCTTTTCTAAGTGGGAACTCTTTAGAGGAGAGGTTTTTTTTTTTCCAGCCAACAAGCTTTTATAGTTGAGGTTGGATGCAAGAGGCTGTCAAATATCTGGAGAGGTTTGAGGGGTGGAGTTGGCGGAGAGGTTGGAGGTGTTATGGAGGGGAGGAAAGTTTGCATGAGATAAGAAAACATAATGAGGAGGGGGAGAAGGGGGCTCTCTAGCAGAGTCGAAGAGGCAAAGGGGCGAGTGAACTATGATATCAGAAATTTTTATAACGTCTGGTGTCCGGACCATCCGGACACCAATCCAGATGTGTCACGTCACACAGATACATCAGGGGCCCAGTGTATCTGGGTGACGTGGCGTGTCTGGATTGGTGTTCGGATGGTCCGAACACTGGACATAATAAAAACTTGTGATATCAGGCCAAAGGGAGGGGGACGCTAAGGTTTCAGCTCTTGAGCAAAAAACCTCTCTCGAAGTAGACCATATGAATTTAATTGAATGCGATAAAATGATAGTCTTAAGAACTATTTTATTTTGTGTATGCTAGATGCAATGTATTTTAAACATGTTTAGATTATTTGATTGTCTGTAAAATAAATGTATGAAAATTATTTTTTATATTTGGTTAGGTGTATGGAAAGTAAGATCAATGCATTTTGAATATTTTGAGATATTTAGTTGTGTGTATACAGAGTAAATAAAAATATTATAATTCGAAAAAATATTTTGAGTCTATATTAACAGTTATAATTCCATGAGATTTAAATAAAATTATATACAACAATAAATAATATTACTAGATGAGCTCTCTTGACTCTGTACTTTTCCCATTCAAAACACAAAACTTAAAATGAGATCCCCGTAATTGATTTCTACTCAACATACCAACAACAAATCAACTAGAAATGCAAGGCTTTATTATATATACTTGTGGGAAAAAAAGTTGAAACAAGGATAAGCAAAAATTATCATCAAATATAATTTTATTCTAATACATAGATAGCTATAACATATAAATTCCTTTAGATTAACAAAACTAGATAGCATTTATGTTAATGGTTTAAGTTAAGATCCTAAAATATTGACACTATAAAACCAAAATCTCAACACTCAGCACTCTTGGGGAAGATGTTTCTTGCAAGGAACTTGCCTTGCTTCGTGACCGTCCGGCGATTTCTGTCGCCTCTCGTGGGAGGGCAGGCGGGGGAGGTAACCTTCTCTGTTGTTGAGATTGGGGTTGGAATTTTTAGGTTGTGGCTGTGGTCCCTTTGGTTTATTTCCTTGATTTGGTTCTTGCTGGAAGATTCTTTATGCTGAATCATGGAAGCTCCAATTTTGATTTTCTGTTGGCCGCGGGTTTTGCCGGGCAATGATGTGGCTGGGGCTCATTCTTCTGTCGTTGGCTCGTGGCAACCTTTGGTGGGGGTCTTTTGGTCGGTTGGATGGCTGGTCGTTTGGGTTGGTTGCTACACTGTTCTCTTCACCAAATTGGATGGTCTGAGCATAGCTTCGGGGGTGCTGGAAGCCTCGGCGAGTTACTGAGCCATTCAGATTGATCTACCCTGTATTCTCTTTGTTTTTCTGTCATTTTGCTTCATTGCTTCTTCTAATCCTTTTTTTGGTTTTAATATATTATCTTTAAAAAAAAGTATGTGACATCATTATTGGAATTCAAAAGATGCCTTATTCATCATCATCTTAATGATTTGTTCTCCCTGTATATATTATCATTAACCACACAATATTCCATTACAGAAAAACCTGCAATAATAAAATAAAATTAGAGAAATGACATTGCTAAAGAAACTAGCGATCCAAAAAATGGAATATAAATTGATATTTATGACCAATTAGTAGCGGAAGCTCAAACTTATAACTGAAGTTTAATTCACAAATAAACTAGTCTACAAACCTTCTTCAATTTTGATGCAAATGAATCATTTATTTTCCTTCCACATCCATTTAGTCTTTGACTCCAATGATTTTGATAGGAATTTGTCATTAGCTTCATAAACAATTTTTTCTCGCTTTTGTTATTTTTGAATTGCATCAACAACTTGAACTATTTTATTAATCATCATAGAAATGCGGTCACAGAGACTATGATCAACAATAGACCCTTTATTCTTTTTTTGTTAGATGGATCCCTTAGACGAGGATGACATTGCTCGCTTCATTGTTCCTACAAGATCTTCTCTATGGTTATATTTAGTCCAATCATATAAGAAAAAACTGTCATCCCCTCTTTAATTATATGCTCCAATTCTTAATTTCTCTTAATGGAGATTTTTCACTATCTTATATAAGCAGTGATAGGCTCTAATAAACACTATCCTAGATAGGCAATGAATATCCTCTTTAAAAGCTTTAGTTGTCCACCACAAAGAGAAATATTAAAATATCCCTCGAATGAAAAAAAAAATTCTCCATTTTTTTTGTAGGTTTTTATTTCACCTACTAAAAAAGGCTCAATGTTGTCTTGCATGGGCGAGATATTCTACCTTTATAAGCACTATTTTTTTCTCTATTAGAAGTACTAAACAATCCTACATATGAAGTTGTCAGTGATACCTAAAATTTTATATCCAATTGAAGCCATGATAAAAAATTCAAATAATATGAGGAACTAAACTTATTTTAGTAATGAAATCTTTTTAGTATATAGGAGTAAATTAATTATGATGACACTCCTATGCAATAATTTTGATTAGATTCTTGATATGGCTCTTTTGATCTCCTTTATGTTATACTTGTAAGTAATGGCCCAAATGTCCATGGTAAGTTAGACATTCATTCTCTTCCTTCAATTCATAATATTTTATTTTTTTTAATGATTTTGTCCATTTAAGTATTTAGAAATTTGGATATCCATTAGAATGTTAGCAATGGATGTGTTTAAAGGGATAGATGACTCGAGTTAAATTTAATGATAAATATGTATTTGATCTTTTTAACTCCTAGTTCATTAAAAAGGCTAATAAATTTCTTGTGATGAATTTTTATGTTTGTTTGATGCCTATTCATAATACTTTTGATGTGCATTGATGACATTTTCAATAGTTATTTTTGTTTATACTCGGTGAATGAGATCATCATACAAGCGAACTACCTCACAATAATGAGGAGTAGAACGGTCTAAGATGGAGAATTCCAATAAAAATATATCATAATAACTATGGATCCACTCCCATAATATGGCATGCTTCAAAAAAGAATCTTTAAAAGTAATCATTAAATGTCCCTCCCTCATTTTGGTAAATCCTAAAAATATAAGAGGAGACTTTGATAACCATTCATTGGGCAATAAATTATAGATCAATAAAAGTATAAATAGTTATACCAAAGAGAGAATTAAACTATTTGTGAGCTTATCCCTTAAGAGTTATAGGGACGACCTAGCAAAGGATTATATTGTAAGTTTATTGAATATGCGTGATGGGGATAGAGTCCCATTACGTGGATCAATTAAAAGCAATTTAAACGACATTAAAATAGAATGATAGAGAGTTTCACTCAAGAATGAAAATTCATAGAAGTTGTGATAAGAGATTAGTTGGCTCTTTTCCTCAAAGAGAATTTCTCCTAAATCATACACCATAGCTTATATCTTATAACATCATTAGGTGTGTCCATGAGGTAATGTTGATTTAAGTTCTCAATTAATGGTGGAGGATTATGAGCTAACCGAATAATACGGGAAGGATGGATTGAAATAGTAGTGTCAGAGAGATTTTGATGAGTTTATAGTGGAGAAGCAGCTATAACATAAGTACTCCATAAGTGGCATCAAATGGATCAACTTTAAATTATTTTTTATTTTGTGATGGGAGAATTTTATCATGTTCTAATGGGGCTCTTTATTGTCTAAGCTCTTCTAAAAGTTGCAGTATTTAAATATAAAGTTCTTCCATCCTGTGCATGCAATCCTCCAAAATGAGGTCCAAGTAGCCTTCTTCATTTATATTTTCCTATTTTTGTTTGATGTATTGATTGCCAAAAATTGAAAAAGTATTTGTAATATGTTGTGAATGTTTTCTACAAATGATGTCAAATTGTTACATACGGTAAAATTTATATTTATAGTGTGTGTGTCTAATATTTTAGTTTTATAAACAAATCTGGCATATACAAACATAAGTTTTACGTGACCATAATTTCTTGCTTAGAAAATCCAAGAAGGAAAAAAATCACAAGGTCTGACCTCATTGTTGTCATTTACTATATAATTATATATGCAGATTCCTAATTATTCAAACCTAACTCTGACATTTATTTGAACCTTTTTTCTAACCAGATTCAAACCTAATTCAAATCTAGTTTAAGGCTTCATTTGGTTACTTGATAGCTTTTGTAAAATGTAGTTTTAAAAATATTGTTCGAGAGAATGGATGTTTCTAATGGATAAGCAAATACCAAAAAGCTTTTGATAACAGCATAAAAATAAAATTTTTTAAAAAGCATTTTTAAACAAATGTCACATTCAAACAAAAAAATAATAATTTTACCATTTCAAAGCAGAGAAGTTAAAATTAAGCCGTCCCAAACAAGGCCTAAATCTTTAATCAAGCAAATACCAAAAACCTTCACGCATTGTTGCCGATCATGTGATGCCGGTCATGAACTCCTTTAGCGCTTGTTATATGATATCAAAGCCACATAATAGTTTGTGAGAATTTCGATTGCTCTTGTCGACCTTGTCTCTCTTGAGTTATCCCGATCTTCTTCTAAGAAGCAATAATTTTGGATCTTTGCCCTTCTATGGCTTTCGATCGATCTCACATGGCATCCTTCTATCTCCCAAAATTTTTTATGATCTCCGTCTTCAACCTTCATTTTCTTACTCATCTCTCACATTGCACCTAATCTTGGCTCTTCCTTCCTAATCTTGACGAAAAATTATTATGTACGGGTCCAGATTCGTCCGGAGATTAATAAAAATGTGGCACGTCGCCACCAAAAATGTACCGCTCTCGATACCGTTCAGTACTGAGCACGGAATCGGACGGTTCTCCCGTCCGATGTCCGTACAGAATAATCTCTTGACCTTGACATGACCAATATTTGTGCCAACTCGCCTGACATCTGCATCCACTCACTCAGCTTTTTTAGTTCTTGTTTAGAAATGATAACAAAAATACTGAACATAATCAAATCAGATAAAGCATTAAAAAGATAATTTTAAGTTACTAGCTGACGCTATATTCTCACAGATGCATTCATCAGTTTTAATTGTAAACGCTTTTGATATTTTGTAAATAATATAGAAAGTTTTTAAGACAATCTTTAATTTTAGTACACTTTATTAATTTCTTAAAATAAAAAAGTTTTAAGTGAATATTATCATTATTATATTACTATATTTATATCATCATCTATGTAGTTAATATGTACTAAAAATTTATACTTTATGGAAAAAATTGATTATCTGCCTCATGTAATATGACAAAAAATCAGTTTGCTTATTTTTTATTAAAAATATGTCATGAAATTCTTTTGGACGAAATTACCACCAATGAGGGATTATTGGCAATATTCATAAACTAATCACTGGATTTATACGTTATTTAAATATGATTTGAACATTTATTTGAACATTTGGTCAAACCATATTCGAACTTAGTGCAAACTTGATTTGAACCATTGATCAAAACTTTGTTTGAGCTTATTTAAAACTTTGGTTCAAACTGTGATTTCGAACATAACCCTGGAGCTGAAGCTCCCCTCTTAATTCGCCTTTGCAAGCCATTGACCTTCACGAGATTCCAACCTCTAATGCTCCCATCACCAACTTCTATTCTCCTTTACTTGTCACTATTGATCAAGCAATGCAGACTCCAAAAGCTCCCATCACAAACTCATTTATTCCTTCACATGTCCTCACTAATTATGCAATGCTAGCCCCCATTGTTCCCATCATAAAAGGTTCTCCTTGGCAAGCCATCATTGGTCACTCGATGCCTAGTCCTAGTGCTCTTGTCAAGAATTGTTCTCCTGAACACATTTTCAATGATCACGTGATGCCTACTTTCAACATGTAGTCACCAGTTCACCAATACCATCTCTTAATGCTTCTATCACGAACTATTTTACTCCTTTGCATGCCATTATAGGCTATGTAATGCTTGCCCACAATTTTCTCGTCTCGAACTCTTCTTCTCCTTTAAATGTCACTACAGTTCATGAGATATCTGTCCCAAAATTTCAAACATAGCTCCAAATAAATATTTGAACCATGCTCAAATAAAAGTTAGAACTATTCCAAATTGTAATTAGAGCTTATAGTTTAAAAAAACACCATAGCTTTGAAGTAAGGTTCAAGTAAAAGTTCAAATTAGGTTTAAAAATCAAATGAGTAATCCATAAATACAAGAAGTTATCCCACATTGGGGGTAATTTTGTCTAAAAAAAATTTCAGGTATATTTCTAAAAAAAAATAAATACTTGGGCATTTGACTAACTTTATGTCTTATTAGACATAGATAGTCAAACTTCACTTTATTAGTATATTATTATTATTATTGAGGATATTCTCATTCAATGTATTTTTCTCGTTTCTTTCTTCTCTTGCTATTATATATACATATTTAAACCCTAGCAATGAACTAGATCAAGTAGGATAAACTAATCTTTCTTAGTTATTGTAGTGGTGCCTAAGGTTTAGAGACTTTGTTGATGGCTTTGAGGAGGATTCAGAGGGAGTGGAATGACTTGCAAAAGGATCCTCCAACATCATACATCTTTTATAATGTTTCTGAAGACATGTTCCATTGGAAAGTAACTATTTTTGGACCTGAAGATAGCCCATATGTCGGTGGACTTTTTGACCTTGATGTTCAAATTCCAGAAGACTATCCTTACGTTCCTCCAAAAATCATATTTGAAACTAAAATTTTCCATCCAAATATAAATAAACATAATGGAACCATCTACCCTGACATTGTCGAGGAACTGTGGACTCCAGCTCGTCGTATATCAAATATGATAGAGTCAATTATAAAACTTTTGACAGAACCAAGGTTGGATGACCCATTGGTACGAGCGATTGCTAATATGTATAAGAATAACAGAGCTGAATATGATACAGTTGCTAGATTATGGGTTGAAAGACATGCTAGATGCTGAGAACCTGCTGATTCCTAGCTAGGTCTTTGTGTTGCCTTAAATATATTAGGAATTCTATTGAATAAGGGCTACTTTAACATCAAATTTGATGATTGAAGTTTGTGGCTTTTGTATGGATATGTAGTTTTCCATAATTTCATTTTGTTCTTATAAAAGTAAATAGATAAAGATGTATGTAGTCATTTATAATTTTTAATATGATATGAAGTCTTACAGAGGTACTGTTCCCTTCAATCAGTCAATTTTATTGATTTGTTTCTTTCTTGGTTTATGCTGATCAGCTTTGGGAAAGAAATAATTTTAAATCTCAGCTATTCTAGTGTTTTGCCAATTGCCACTCAGCTTTGTCTCTTTTGTCTTCTACTATTTTTTTACCATTAGTCGAAGTTGCCTATGCACATCTCTAAAAATATGCTTTAAAAATAGTAAAAAGGTTGACCCAAATAAACCTAAGTGTTGCGGGGAGGCAATAAAGGTAGGTTGAGGTTTAAAATATTTTTTTATTAAACTTGGGTGGAATTTATTAAAAAAAAAGGAAAATTTTTAGGCTGAAGTCATTCACATGAATTACTATTTGAATGAAAAGCCATTTAGCTTGTTTTTTACAAATATGATAATTTCTAAGGAAACACATCTTCGTGACACATGAATTATTACCTTGCATTGCCATTTTTAACGTATCCTCATATTATTAAAAATTTAAGTTTCAAAATTTTAAAATCTAAATTTTATATAATCATATGTACATGACATAATATTATCCACATAACAATAAAATAAAATAACTAAATAAAAAATTTCTTAGGTAGCCTTCAATTGTCTCATAGTGATGGATCATTTATGCTCAGTTGCAACTTTCTTAGATTGAGCAGAGGTAGTTTGACCCTTTCTAACATCCTATGCTCCTAATGCTCCTGGTGTTGTGTCGCACCTCGTGATCTAGGAGATTCCTAAAGTTAGATTTCTCAACCCTAATATGGTATATTAAAGCCCTCTAATGAATCTAAATAATTCAAATGACTAGGAAACATTCAAAATCTTTATTTCAAAATTAAATATATACACATAATATAGTACAATTTCATTCTACGCATCAAAACTTAAAAGTTAGATTACCATAATACATTAACAAAAAAAAAAAAAAAAAAAAACTCTTATTGGTCCACTCTCTGTGATTTCACTCTCTTAGACCCTTTCCTTTCCCTGAAATATTAAATATCAACAAAATGAATGTTCTAACTCAATAGACATACCTAAATGTTGTAACAAGATTCAATACCCATAATTACATTTCATAAATTAAAGGTTTGAATAGTAAATTCAAATAAATATAAAATAATTACCAGTTTTTGAGAAATATACTAGAACATTTCATATATATAACTTTTTTCTACACTTTCATATGGTTATTAGAGTACACTGGTTTCTAGAGTATAATAGAGTATATGCTTTCATCCACATCTTCACAAAGGCTCCAAACTTCAATTGTACAGAAAAAATAGAATATACTTTCTTTCAAAACTTTCTTTTATAATTAAGTTCATTCTATTTATCAGAATATTCATTTTATTAGCAAAATATGAGATTTTGTGCACAATAATATGCATATCTCGATGCCTGTTAACAATTTCATTTTCACTTATGCCTCTTATAACTTACCTTCGCTAGGTGAGGGAGATCATCCATAATCTCCTTATAACTCCACTTCTACTTCTATCTACCTTAAACCTCCCGCATTCATCTTGGACAGATGGGGCCATGATTAGAAGCACTTTAATAGTCTTCCACATTGGTCATATGATCCTAAATGCATATGCATTACAGAATTAACAAATACACGATGTGTTGAGCATGATCATGCATGTAGCTGTGCTACTTTACTGAGGATGATGCACATGTCTCTTATTCGTATTTTCCAACTTCGACAATTTAGAGAAATATTTATAATTAAGCTTTAAAGTATTATTTTGAGACTTTTTGGGAATTATAATAGATGTTAGATTTTTCAATTTTTAATAGAAAAATATCTAGAAATTAACATAGGTAAACCAATAGGTGAATACATTATTTCTTATAGCATAAAACATACGGAATGATGATTTTTACGACATACCAAAAGTAAAAAAGTGGAATATTAATTAGATTTATTAAAATGCATTTTTACTCTATCTTTTCAAAGAAATACTAGAATTAAAATAAGAAATAAACTATTGGAAGCTTACATTGAGCACGAAGATTCCCTTAACTAGCCAGACAGATGAATCTCGAGCTATGTCCTCTAAATCTCTCTCTCCTCTTCTCCTTCAACAAACTGATTGGCACACCCCAAGATTTAAATTGGAAGAATGATCTATTTTATCATTTCCAACATATATCATAGCTTTTTAAAAATCATCAATATACACAAAAGCAATTAAGTATCATACATAAGGAAACATTTCATTATATTCATTCTTCATTCACCAAAATCACATTTACAATAGCTAGAAGATCCCTAACAATATCAAAGTATATCAATAGCTTATAACTAAAAAAGGAATGATAATTAAAAAGCTTTCAATACAAGATTTAAGAAATCAATATGTATGCTCATTTCAATCAATAGAATCATTAGCGTTCAATATCATCAATGCTCAATCATCACTTGTTCAATTCAATATTATCGACATCCAACTTATCAGGATTTCTATTGTGTTGAGCTGTGACAGGAAAATCATAAGATCTAGTTTTAAAAATATTTCAGATTATCTTCCAATATATATTTTAAACAATAACATATAATAGCGTTACCAAAATTTCATGAGTATTGAAAATAAACTCATTTATAAAATCTATTTTATTTCATCAAAATGTATATATAAAACCTATAATACAGTTCATGACTACATAATAGAAGCAAAGAAAAATATAATTAGCTAGTCATGAATATGCAAAAATTAAAATAGAGAAATACCTATAGACTCAAATCATATCTTGAACTACTAATCAACAAGATCCTTCCCTTTCTTAGTTCTTAAAAATCAAAAGCAAAAGTATAGTGAGCTATAACAGCTCAACAGGCCACAAATACTGATATAAATTTTTAAATATTTCTTTTATTAAACATTTTCAATCATTTGGTAAAGTGCATTAAAACAAAGTGTGGTATAAAAAATCATTGTAAGGAATAAAATATAAATAATAATACTAAGTAGATAAATAAATTAAAATTCATATCATAGAATAATTCATATCAGATTTTCTTTAAACCCAGATAAAATCTTAAGGAATTTTGACCTCTTATAACTCTCTTTATGCTTATAGCACCATAATATGCCTATAAGCACCAGAACATGACATATTTGCCCCCATAATATGGCTTTATAACTATCATAACATATATTATAGACACTAAAATATGCCTTATATACACCAGATTCTTGGTCACATATAGAATCTCTAATGATTCTCACCTCCTTATATCTCCCAACAAATATAATTTAATCATATAAGCATATATTTTATCATATTATAACAATTAAAGTATAATTAAGCTTATATTAAAATTGCATAGATTTTTATAACGGTTGACAATAAAAAATTCTACTAAACAAAATTCACAGCATAAAAACTTAATCAAAATTTAAAAGATTGTGTAAAATATTATTTTAAGATTTTAATTGTACTACAACATAATTTTTTAGAGTCCTAGTTATTTTTTATTTAATAAGAACTATATAAATTCCAAAATACAAAGTGAAAATTTTTCAGAAAATACTCAAAATATTCATAATCTCAATCTCTATAACATATAATATTATACAGTTAAAATTTTTTCAATACAAAGTTATCCTCATTTTTTTAAAACAAAAATATAAAATTAATAAAAAAAAATTATATTTTTGAAAACAAAGATAGACAATATAATATACCTTGATCCGAATAACTTTTCCAACTGAGCAAATAGTTAAAAAAGACCTAAAGTTGTTCAAAAATTCTCATTTCCTCTCCAAAACCCTCTCCATTCTCTCTCCTCATGCTGCCAATACTCAAATGAATGAATGGAATAATAGGTTTATTTTTTATTTAAAATGTAGGTAGTGGCTTAGTGTTGCGACACTATCAGCAAAGCACTGCATCTTTAATTCATTTCCTAAAACCCCAAGACTATAGTGTTAAAATCACTATTTAGCACATTGGCACTATTGCATCATTGTGGCATTCAGACACCTAACATTGGGGCACTAAAATAGTAATATTTTTTAGATTTTGTTAAAATTCACTCCATACTCTTTGAGACTCATTCTAAAAGACATACAACTTTTTTCAAGCATTAAAAGACTTTCAAACACATATAAATGAGTTTAAAACTCAAAAGTTTAAATATTTACCTTTTTCAATCAGATCAAAACAAATCAATCAAAATATTGAATTTAGAGGCATGACAAATATAATTAATAACAAAAAGTGAGAATCAACAAGCTTAAATCCATAAATTGATAATAGGTGTGAAAACGTGCAATAAAAAAAATCAATATTGTAGCATTAACATAAGTGTGTCAATGTCATTAGTTTTTTCCATCTTATTATTATCTATTATATGAAATCAGTGCACACACTTCTCTATCTATTTACCAATGATATCAATATTAGCAATATATAGATTGCATCAGTATATGATTCAGTAGATATTATAAGGCAGGACATCAAACTTTAATATGATATTTTCTTTAGGTTCCTTTATCTATATTTATCATTATCATTATTAGTTATAGCATATCTGTCATTTTATCATTACAGGAAGCCTCCAAAATTTAATAAGAGTTATCACTCTATACCTTTTGGCGTAATTCGAAGGAATGTCTGTCTACTCACCCTTTATATGTAGGATATTATATTTTAAGATCCAACCCATATTAATTATAGTATTAACAACCAACCTTCCTTACTTACATGCAAATACTACATTTATGCATATCAATTATATCAATCTCCCTTTCATGCATGAAATATAATATAAAATACTAAAATTTACAAATCCATGAAAATATGTATAATAAGTGATAGATTAAAAAAAGTACAACATTTTTTAACTAATAAATTCAATCATATTATAATCAAAATATTCATAAAATTTGTATATATAATATACAAAAAATTACACTATAAAAGTACAGTAAATCAAAAGAAAATGTATTTTTATCAATTTAGAATATATATATATATATATATATATATATATATTATTGTCACTACTTTTCATAGAAAGCTTCATCATTTATGAATATAAATCTCATTGTGTGTCGCCCTAGGATTTAATGGAATGATTGAATACTTAAATCCACATTTAACTCAACCACAAACATAATACCTAAAGCTGACTATTAAATCCAAAATAATAATAAAATTACAAATATCAATTCTTATATATAATAATAATAATAATAAAAACTAGTTCATATTAAATCTAAACATCAAAAGAATTCAAACTATATTACAAATGAATATCTTAACTTTATAGTCCAAAGGATGTAAGCTCTACCTCCCTCACTCCGGTGGGCCCTTTCTTTTTCTTGAAATGTTAAAAATTATCACAGAGTGAAGACAACCATCTTAGTAGACTTCTATCACTAACCCATCACATATATCAATATCCTTTTTCAAATATCAATAACAATTTATTTAAATATTTAGTTAATCAATAAGAAATGAACCATATAATTGCAAAAGTAGTTACTAACATGTACTTATGTTTTGAATAAGACTTCTACTTTCACAACAAGTCTTTACATAATTATCAGAGGTGTCAGAGTGTACTTGTTATCAAAATCTTACTTACTCTTGACTTTCTCATTTCAACAGAATTCATTTAGAAATATCATAATTTACCATAACTAGTTTAGAATATCATTATACTTTAATTATTGAATTATCAAATTATACATTACATGAGCACAATGCACATATCCTAATGTCTCCTTATAACTTCACTTTTACTTATAACTCTCTTTAACCTTCCACACCTACATTCAGCAAGTGAGTCCTAAACCCTAAACCCATATCCACACAAGGCAGATAGGGCTAGAATATAATATATAGGGTCATTATATCATTTCAGAGAATATACTTATCACATTTTGGAATTCAGAGATCCTCTAATGTCATTCCATGAGTTATGCAATTTGAATGCAACAATAAGTAATTATGATTTAACTAGGTAATTATAATGATTCATGGAATACCATAATTGCATATAGTAATTGATATTGTATGTATACAAAAGGACCCACTAGACTTTTTTTCCATTTTTATTATAATTTTTAGAGGAATATCCAAAATGGTATTTTAAGCTTTTTCTACACTACAGCAAAATCACCAATTATTGGCGACTTTTTCCTGCGGAAAGTGATAATTTTTCGGCGGTTTTTCTGCGGTAAAATTTCCACCGGTAAAACACGCACCAGAAAATTTTTTCCGACGGCTTTTTCCAGCTCTAAAATATTTCGACAGCTTTCCGGCGCTCTTTGGCTGTTGGAAAATTAAAAAAAAAATTTAAAAAAAAAAATTCTTTGGCCGCCGCTGACTGCCCGCTGATTACCGAGCTAAGCTGCATGTACTCTACCCGCCGAGCTGCCCAGGCGCA
Organism: Dendrobium catenatum; assembly: GCF_001605985.2. NCBI lineage: Eukaryota > Viridiplantae > Streptophyta > Magnoliopsida > Asparagales > Orchidaceae > Dendrobium > Dendrobium catenatum. Next base: position 1,576,359 of record NW_021319683.1, on the reverse strand, counting down.
GCTGCACGCCTGCCCGAACGCAATCCCGCTCTGCCAGCGGTATTCCCGCGCTTACCGACTTTCCGGACGACCTGCCCCGCATGCTCGATGCCCACTGGTCTGCCCACCTGCCCGTGCACATCTAGTGAGCCCGTGCACATCTAGTGAGATTCAAACTCTGCTCAATTCAAATTCATATTAAACACTTAACCATTTTGCTGCAATGCAAAATATGTTTTATTGCTTAATATTTTATATTTAAACTATATTATATCATAAAATTAAAAATCATTTTAAAAATTGGAATTATATTAAATTAAAATTAATAATAAATGTAAAAATTAAAATTAGTAATTACTTCAACTAAAGTATTATCATTAAAATTAATAATAAATGGAAATTAATTAAATTAAAGTATTATCATTAAAATAAATTAATAACTTCATAATTTATTAAAATACTATTAAAATGAAAATAAAAATTTAAAATAAATTAAAATTTTAATAATAATTTTAAATTGAAATCTTTAATTAAGGAAAAAGTTAACTTAAATTAGTTAATATATAAATTGAAATCTTTAATTAAGGAAAAAAGTTAACTTAAGTTAGTTAATATAATTTTTATTCTTTTTTTATTAAATCATTTAAATAAAAACATTTTTTAACATTTTATTTAACTTATTGAAAAGCCGCCAGAAATCTAGAAAAGCCGCCAGAAAATTGACCATCGAAAATCCATCGGAAAATTGCCGGAAAGCCGACGGAAAATTCTGCCGGTAATACGTGATTTTCCTGTAGTGCTTATTTTATTGCATTTATTATTAGGAAATTCTTTAAAAAAAATTTGCAAATTTATTTTCTCCACAAGCCTTGTTTATGTGTTTTTATATTGTTAAAGAATCAACATCAAAAATTTAAATTAACTTTAGTTTTATTCCTATGAATAATTTAAATCAAACTTTCCATAAAGAGGTAACTCTTTTTATTCAATCTATTTATTACTAATAAGTCATCTAAAATTGGCTTGATCGGGCATGAATCTCGATCCATGTCTTAATTGAAGCTTTCAAATAAAAAATAGGATCATCTAAACTCAAATTTCAACAAGTCTATAGTCAAACTAACTGTCTCAATGAGACGAACATGACGAAACCAAATTGCTCCAAATCATGCTCAAATGGGCTTGAATTGATGACTTAATAAAAATTTGAAAGTTTTAGAATATTAATTGAGTGATCAAATGATATATAAATATCACATGCTTATAGTTGAATCGAGCAGCTCGGTGAGACAAATCTAACGAGCCCAAAATTGTTTAATTCTTATATCATTAAGACACTTAAATACTTAACAAATGCTCTATGATTGAGGGAATTAATATTAGTCATATGATGGAACACTCCGAATTTTTTCCATATTTTCTTCATATTTACAGAGCATAACACTCTCAAAATCGATAAATAGACCCCTATTCCCTACATAAGAGGGATCGTTGGGGACTTGAACCTATGGTTAGAGATTCAAGAGAGCTCTAAGGCATAAATCCCAGAACATCACTATTGGCAAACCCTCTCTGCTTGGTCACCGCCACCAAACATTTACAAGCAAATTGTCATCGTATGTCCAATTGGTGTCTACCGTCGGACCTTAGCTAGGTTTTTGTTGTTGGACCTTTGCCCTATCATCACCATCGAACCTCACTCCATCCTCCACTATTGGGCCTCCACTCCAACTATTGTCGCACACTAACTATGGTCCTCGACCATAGTCGCCCATCAATTATGGTCAGCAGACCACCGTCACCAAATTATAGCCCTTTGTCGTCTATCGAATGTTATTTCTTCAACCTTATTTGTCCATAGACTATCATCCCTCCAACCTTTGTAACCTAACTATAGTCCATTTGACCTCAGTTTCCTGATTACAATCTCTCCGACCTACATCACTCGACCAATATTTAAATAACTCTTATTTCATTAAGAGAAGTATTTGGCTGTCAAGGGCCTTCTTCAGTCTTTTGTGAGAGAGAGTTTAAAAGGAGAGCTTTGTGTAAAAGGGAGAAAGGTGTTGTTGAGAGAGAGGGAGAATATCCATGTGGGATCAAAGGAGTGTGTGAGATAGGGTCAACAGACTATTTCTCTGACCAATATTCATTTTCTTCTCCATAGATAAAGGTTTTACTTGAGGAAAACTCCAGGAAAAACCTCTTAGAGTCAAAGGGCCACTAGCAACTCCATAACACCATTAGTGAATGGGATTTGACTACTCCACTACATTATTGGTGAAAAGGATTTGGCTACTTCGCCACACCATTAGTTAAAGGGATTCAAATATTTTTAGGAGTTATTATAGACCAAATCATAAATTGTCTTTGCCATAATATAGATATTATTATGTTTTCATCATAATATTTTTTTCTTAATTTTTGAACATTAGTGCAAATCCTTAAAAATTTGATATCCATCGATACAAGTCAGGAGAGAGAAAAGAGAATTTAAGATTTGGAGGTTGTAGAGCAATTTTTGTTCATCGAGAATTACTCGTCTCATTATAAGGAACAATCACCCTATCTCTGATTTTAATGATTTTGTGTATTTTATAATTTATGCATTTTTATTTGATCAAAAGTTATGATATCTTGATTTTTAGCAAACTTTTTACTGCATAATTTTTTGTATGTGATAGATGTTGTTAATATAATCTTTTTAACTCAAATATTTTTAATTTTCACCAGTTAAAGTTAGAAGCTATAATTTTTCTAATAAAATGCATAGTATACAATTTTGATAAATTTTTCTGTATTTATAAATTTTTATATTTCATACATGATATTAATTTATATTATACAGAAAATAATATAAAAGCTTTGACTAATTATTTAAAAAGATAAAATAAATAATTCTTTCAAATTTTATTATAGGGAATTACATAAAGTCACTACAATTTGTGAATCTAAAGACTTAAATGTGCACTTTATTGATAATTTGCTGAGCTCTCTTATTTGGTTACGAGCAAAATGTAAGTCAAAGACTTGATGCAAATGATAAATGAAAAGAGAAAATTGTGGCACTAGAACTCGATGACACAGATAGCAGCAGCTCTAAAGCTGATAAGGACAATGACATAGCCTTGATGACCTGACAGTGTAAAAGCTTCCTAAAACAAAAGTAAAAGTGCTACCACCACAAAAGTAAAGGTAAAAAAGGTAAAATTAATAAAGTTTCTTCTAATGTTGTGAGCTTTGAATGCATCTGAGGTTTTATTGCCTCAATCTTAAGAACCACGCAACAAATGAGAATGGTAAGGATAAGCAAAATATAAAAAGGGGAAAATAAAGGACATAAAAAGCCTTCTAGGTAAACTCAACCTGTGACTCATTTGAGTAAGAATTGGAAGAGGAGGTAACAAATCTATATTTAATGTCTAATAATATAGTTGTTAACTCTAATTAGGAAGAGGTATGCGAGTTATCTTATAATGATTTTTCCCCAATTTTTGAGCAAATGCATGATTCTTCTAAGAAAACTAAAAAAAAAAAACATATTTAAAAAATGAACTTTTTTATTTGAAATGTGATCATGACATGTTAGTTAGAGAGCATGCTAATATTAAATTTTAAAATATCATATTAGATAAGGAGCATGCTTCATTATTAGATAAGTTTGATGAGTTAAATAGGAAGCATATTGAGATAATCAAGTTACATCATATATCCCAAGGAAGAGGCACTGTCTCCCACATAAGTTAGCGAACCTATTTCCAGGGGTTATGTGCTATTCTTATGACATTCTAGGACATATAGCACGCACTTGCACTATAAACCATAGAACACACCTAGTTTGGAGGCCCAAAGGTTCATCACAACATAGAATGTATAACATTCATTTATTAAAGCATAAGTTGGAGCCTAAACTTACTTGGTTCCCCAAATCTTACATATGATTGACTTTGTATGGATGCTCTCACAAGAATTCATAATGTGTTAAATATTTTGAAATTAAAAATTATATTTAAATTATTTTGAAATCTCCTTGGGTGTCCCCAGTGGATGTTTCGTAAATATGAACACGAAATTAGTTTTTTAATTATCATATTTTAAACTTATATATTTATTTATTGGATGAGTTGTTCAAATTTAAGAGATTGTTGCCTATCAACTTGGTCTTTTTCTCATAAGAAGGGAGATCAAATAAGTAGGGAATTCAAAGTATTTTGACCACTAAATTGGGAGTTATTTGGGTTTGTTCAAAATCCAAATTTCTCACAATCAATTGGTCAAATTGGGTCCAACTTTTAGTGAAATGTTTTTTAAGCATCTTGGCATCCCCTACATTTTTTCTAGGTTCAGATGCTCAAGGGTTTTATGTGGGATAAATTTGCAATGTAATGGGTCTTTTCAAAAACTCCAAGAACTCTTTTTTTAATCAAAAAATTGAAAGATAAAGAGTATGGAATTAAAAAGCTTACCATTTGGATGTTGTGATGATGTCTAACAAAAAAGTTAGTGCTGCAATGTCAATGTTGTGGCAGTCCGGCTTTAATTTGTCCGATGTCGTGGTGCTAGACGAGTCTTAAAATTTTGTGCCCTTTTTTATTTTTTTCTTACATCTG
>NW_021319683.1:1564198-1571670 GCF_001605985.2 Dendrobium catenatum | reverse complement strand
TATAGTTCGATCCCTATCAGTGTTCGGGGGATCTTTGTATATAGACTAGGTATGCTGCATCCGTAATAGGTGATTTTCCTGTAGTGCTAGAAATATTTTAAAAGAAAAAAAAAATCTTATTTAGTTCTTGCACATAGAAATTATTTAAGAGAATACCAACCAACATAAATTTGACTTATTATAATTAATATTAGAATAAAGAATTTAACTTTAATGTCCTAAAACCAAATTTAGAAGACTTGCCTATTTATCATTTTAAGAAAATATCATAGCCTTTATAAATCATAAATATAAACAATAACAAAAGAAAGTAACTAAATTTATATACATTAATAAACTAAATTTTTTATTCACCCAAAATATCATTAATACTAGCCATGAGATCATTATAATCACTAATATTCTATCACAAGCTCCTAACTACTTAAGAATTAGAAAATACAAAATACAATCTAAAGAAAACTTGAGTATCTCTAACAATCTCACTCTAAATGGTGCATACTCATTCCCTAACCTGATATCATTAAAATTCAAATAATAAGCTAAAAAGCCCATCAGTAATCTAAAACTCACTAAAGCTTTCAATGCAATGATTAAAGAATCAATATGATATGTTTAGTCTAATATAACCAATATCAGTCAATATAGCTAATAACAAATTATTATCAATAAAATTCAAAATGATTAATAATAAAAGTAGTGAATCATTATAATGAATTTAAAAAATTAATCATTTATATAAAATTTAATAAATCGGTAAAATGATGATGTAGAAACCATTCATAAATAACTAAATGAATCTATTTTATTTATTCGTATGTACTATCAATGCATCTGATATTGTCAATGATATTAATATATTTTTGAATATTATCATTGCTATCAATGTATTATTTAGCAAGGCATAGTATCTAACTTTAACGTGGTATTTTTAACATCTTTTATCCCAACTAATTCCCTATTGGTCATTGATCATCAATTATCAGTTATCTAATTAATTAATTATCATTATAGGTGACTTCATTAAATTAATAAAGAGTTATCACTCTCTATCCGTTGGCATAATCGATCATCTATTACATGCTACAACTAGGATAACATTATAAACCATCTTTAAAAGAAAGCTCGTTGATCCACCCTCATGCGTAGGGTATTATGTTTTAATAGCTAACCCATTTTATATATAGTATTAACAGCTAGCCTTTCTTACTTATGTAAATGCCACAATCAAAATGCAGTAGGAAAAAATCAATTATGTTCAATACAAAAAAATCTATATAATAATCAAATCATTAAAAACTAAAATGAGATTTGGGTTACTTACAACAAATAGAAGAAATCTCTAAATAAAATTGACAGAAGAAAAAGCCTTGAAAACCTTCTCTCTATTCCCTCTCTCCTCTTCGACAAGGCATGATATTGAAATTTAGATTTTTCATTTAAAAAAATATTAAAAAAAATAGATTATTACATTAACAACAAACTAAAAGCTATATGATGAAAATATCATAAAACCTAAATAAAAATACATTTATTTCATATATTTTATAGAATTGCTAGAATTAAATTCAAATATAGGAGTTCAAAAGCCTGCCTATTGCTCTATAAAATCACTAATTGGATAGATGGATGAAACCTAAGCTATGGCCTCCTAATCTTTTCTCTTTCTTTCTTCCTCCTTTCTCTCTTCTCTCTTCTCCGGGTAAGGGGAGAAAATGAAATGAATTTAGATATTTTTTTATAAAAATATCATTTTGTGTCTGGGGGTCACAACACCCACTACTATAATGCTTCTTCACCAAATATAGAGCTGAGCATCATGGAAACACCACCAATGTCGCAGTGCTCCCTCAGATCCTTCTCCCAAAAAAAGAGGACAATGCCATGGTGCCAACTCTTCCAGTGTCGTGACACTCTTAAAGTACCCTTGGCAATCTTAAATTTTCTCTTCCCATTCTAAATTCTTAGCTTCTTTAAAGTTAATCTGGTATTATATGACTGGAAATGAAAAATTAATTCAAGACTAAGTGAAAATTCATTCTTAATTAAATTAATTACAAGAGTTATGGGATAATGGGTGTTACATAACGTGACTTCACTAGTGTTCTAATATGGTCCTTTTTTTATTGATATAGATGCACACAATGAGCTGTCATAGGATGCTAAAGAGTTTAGAGGGGTTATAGAAGATGAGTGGAATTAGTTAGGAATGTGAGGTATTTATAGTTTTTTTTAGTTATGAAATATTATAAAGTACAATTGAGATCATATTATATGATCTTAATCATACAATATTATCAGGCTTTTATTCTTATTATCCAAATAGAAACATTTATATTTTACTAGTCCAATTGTACAATATAATAAGGGAATGTACATTACAATTTCACTTCATCCACATGGCATTTTTAAATGGCTCATAATGCAATTTGCAATGGTAAAAATTTTACTAGTATATTATGACTTGTTAGTGATATGTTCATTAGGTTGCATGTAAAACCCCTTAATTAAAAAGAAGATAAACTCTTAAACATCAAGGTGCCTTTTGATTTAGTAGTTATAATTTCATTAAGATTTCTAAGTTAAGTGTGCTCGTGTGGCAGAAATCCTATGGGTAACCTCCTAAAAAGTTAGACCAACATGATAAAGCTATGAGCTCATTAGGCCAAAGCAGATAATACCTCAATAGTTAAGAGTTTGGACTATTAAAAAATGATGTCAGAGTAATACACCAGTTGAAATATAGAAATTAAGTGCCATATAGGATAAAGTGATACAAGGCAGGAGACACCACTTAAACTTGCAAGGGCCGACTCTAAAATCCTATGTACCTGGTGGATGATTTTGGGATGATAAGGATATTTTCAATGTCATTAGTTACTTAAGTGGGGGAGATTGTGAAATCCCTTAAGTAAAAGAAGCTAAACTTTTAAATATTGAGGTGCACTTTTTTTGTAATAGCTTAATTTTTTTTAACTCCCTCCAAAATTAAGCATGCTCATGTGGAAGCAATTTTGGGATGAGTGGACTCCTGAGAGGTTACACCAATGAGACAAAACTGTGAAGGCATTAGGCTAAAAAAGATAATATCTCAATAGTTAAGAGTTTGAAGTGTTACATTGCATATGAAATTGTTCATAATTATGTATGAGTAAATTAATACATTATTGTTTTACTTCGTTCATCTCTTTATGTGCAATGCATAATTCATCCCAAATGTTCTTAACCATTTTGCGAGTGGATATATGCATATAATGTTTAGACAAAAGTGCAATATTATTATTATTTTTAAATTCAGTTATACTAATTCTTTCCCCCCTTGATTCTACTCATAAAAATGGATGTTCATTAGGTTTTTTGCTCTCAAATTTACATGGCGGAAAATAACCCACTTAAACTTAGTTTAATATGAGGTCATTTATTAAATGAATAAAAGTAGCCATGTGAATTTTTCAAAAATTGAATGGCATGTTAATAAAGAAGGAAGGTCGAGTAATGGAATAACCTTCCATCATGCTACAATTAATAGCATGTGCAATTATAGGATCTACTTTAGGTTGTTAAATCCTTCGCAAAATAATCACTCTAATATTAATTGAAAGTGATGGTAACATCCAATAAGATGATGAATTGGTGTTTTCTTTTTTTTTCCTAAAACAATTTTTTTTTTTTGAGATAATATGTTAAATTATAAAATCAGCAAGAATTTAATGAAAGAATATATGTATAGTGGAGAAGCAGCTATAGCATAAGTACTCCATAAGTGGCATCAAATGGATCAACTTTAAATTATTATTGATTTTGTGATGAGAGAATTTTATTATGTTGTAATGGGGCTCTATATTGTCTAAGCTCTTCTAAAAGTTGCAGCATTTAAATATGAAGTTCTTCCATCATATGCATGCAATCCTCCAAAATGAGGTCCAGGTAGCCTTCGCCATTTATATTCTGCTATTTGATGTATTGATTGTCAAATATTGAAAAAGTATTTGTAATATGTTGGGAATATTTTCCACAAATGACGTCAAATTGTTATATACTATAAAATTTATAATTATAGGGTGTGTGTCTAATATTTTAGTTTTGTAAACAAATCTAACATATACAAACATAAGTGTTACGTGACCATAATTTCTTACTTAGAAAATTCATGAAGGAAAAAAATCACAAGATCTGACCTAATTGTTATCATTTACTATATAATTATATATGCATATTGATAATTATTCAAACCTAACTCTAACATTTATTTGAACCTTTATTCTAACCAGATTCAAACTTAATTCAAATCTAGTTTAAGGCTTCATTTGGTTACCTGATACCTTTTGTAAAATGTAGTTTTAAAAATATTGTTCGAGAAAATGGATGTTTCTAACGGAGAAGCAAATACCAAAAAACTTTTGAAAACAGTCTAAAAATAAAGTTTTATAAAGAACATTTTTACACAAATGTCGCATTCAAACAACAACCACAAAATAATTTTACAGTTAAGAAACAGAGAAGGAAAAATTAAGCCATCCCAAACGAGACCCAAATCTTTGATCAAGCCTTTGTTCATATATTTGCTCAAACTTGATTCCAAAACCTTTATGTGAATTTTGATCGCGTGCAAAAGACGAACTCCTTTGCTCCTTCACACATTGTCGCCGATTATGTGATGCCGGTCATGAACTCCTTTAGCACTTCTTATATGATATCAAAGCCACATAATAGCTCTCTAGTTACACCGATCTTCTTCTAAAAAGCATGGTATCATCTTTTCTATCTCCCAAAAATTTTTATGATCTCCGTCTTCAACCTTCAACTAGCTTATTTGTCTCACTCAGCTTATTTAGTTCTTGTATAGAAATGATAATAAAAACGCTGAACATAATCAAATCAGATAAAGCATTAAAAAGATAATTTTAATTCACCAGCTGATGCAATATTCTCACAAATGCATTCATCAGTTTTAATTGTAAATGCTTTTGATATTTTGTAAATAATATAGAAAGTTTTTAAGACAATCTTTAATTTTAGTACACTTTATTAATTTCTTAAAATAGAAAAAATTTAAGTTAATATTATCATTATTATATTACTATATTTATATCATCATCTATGTAGTTAATATGTACTAAAAATTTATACTTTATGGAAAAAATTGATTATCTGCCTCATGTAATTTGACAAAAAATCATTTTGCTTATTTTTTGTATAAAAAATATGTCATGAAATTCTTTTGGACGAAATTACCACCAATGAGAGATTATTGGTATATTCATAAACTAATCACTGGATTTTTACGTTATTTGAATATGATTTGAACATTTATTTGAACATTTGGTCAAACCATATTCGAACTTAGTTCAAACTTGATTTGAACCATTGATCAAAACTTTGTTTGATCTGATTTAAAACTTTGGTTCAAACTGTGATTTCGAACATAACCCTGGAGCTGAAGCTCACCTCTTAATTCGCCTTTGCAAGCCATCGACCTTCACGAGATTCCAACCTCCAATGCTCCCACACCAACTTCTGTTCTCCTTTACATGTCACTACTGATCAAGCAATGCATACTCCCAAAAGCTTCCATTACCAACTCATTTATTCCTTCACATGTCCTCACTAATTATGAATGCTAGCCCCCATTGTTCCCATCATAAAAGGTTCTCCTTTGCATGCCATCATTGGTCACTCGATGTCTAGTCCTAGTGCTCCTGTCGTGAACTGTTCTCTTCAATACTTTTTCAATGATCACACGATGCCTACTTTCAACAGTTTTCTCATGACTTTTCTTCTTCGCATGTAGTCATTGGTTCATCAATACTATCTCCCAGTGCTTCTATCACAAATTCTTTTACTCCTTTGGATGCCATTATTGGCTTTGTAATGCTTGCCCACATTTTTCCCGTCTCGAACTCTTCTTCTCCTTTAAATGTCGCTACAGTTCATGAGATATATGTACCAAAATTTCAATCATAGCTCCAAATAAATGTCTGAACCATGCTCAAATAAAAGTTCAAACTAAGTACAAATTGTAACTAGAGCCTAGATTTCAAAAAAATAGCATAGCTCTGAAGTAAGGTTTAAGTAAAAGTTTAAATTAGGTTCGAATAACTTAAAAATCAAATGAGCAACCCATAAATACAAGAAATTATCCCCCATTGGGGGTAATTTTGTCTAAAAAAAGTTTCAGGTATATTTCTAAAGAAAAATAAACACTCGAGCAATTGGCTAACTTTATGTCTTATTAGGCATATATAGTAAAACTTCACTTTATCAGTACATTATCATTATTATTGAGGATATTCTCATTCAATGTATCTTTCTCATTTGTTTCTTCTCTTGCTATTATATATACATATTTAAACTAGTATTATGATCAATTAATCAAGTGGGATAAACTGATCTTTCTTAGTTATTGCAGTGGTGCCTAAGGTTTAGATACTCTATTGATGGCTTTGAGGAGGATTCAGAGGGAGTTGAATATCATGCAAAAGGATCCTCCAACATCATTTCTCTTTTATCATGTTGCTGAAGACGTGTTCCATTGGAAAATAACTATTTTTGGACCTGAAGACAGCCCTTATGTCGATGGAGTTTTTGACCTTGATGTTGAAATTCCAGAAGACTATCCTTACTCTCCTCCAAAAATCATATTTGAAACTAAAATTTTCCATCCAAATATAAATAAAGATGATGGCACCATCTACCCTGACATTGTCAAGGAACTGTGGACTGCATCTCGCCGTATATCAGATATGATAGAGTCAATCATAAAACTTTTGACAGAACCAAGACTGGATGACCCGTTGGAACAAGAGATTGCTGATATGTATAAGAATAACAGAGCTGAATATGATACAGTTGCTCGAACATGGGTTGAAAGACATGCTAAACGCTGAGAACCTGCTGATTCCTAGCTAGGTCTCCATGTTGCATTAAATATATTAGGAGTTCTATTGAATAAGGGCTACTTTAGCATCAGATTTGATGATTGAAGTTTGTGGCTTTTGTATGGATATATAGTTTTCCATAATTTCAGTGTGTTCTTATAAAACTAAATAAATAAAGTTGTATGCAGTCATTTATAATTTTTAATATGATATGAAGTCTTACAGAGTTACTGTTCCCTTCTTCTTTCTTGGGTTACGCTGATCAGCTTTGAGAAAGAAATAATTTTAAATATCAGCTCTTCTACTGTTTTGCCATCCGGCTTTGTCTCTTTTGTCTTCCAATATTTTTTAGGAAAATTTTTAAGGAGCATGATAAAAATTAAAATTATGTGAAGGAGTATAATTTAAAAATAAAAAATAAAAATGAGCAAACTAGCCAAACAATTTGGCGTTTTCAATGGAAAAAGCTAAATAGTTTGGCTAATTCTGAAAAAACCAAACTATTTGGAGTTTTCTATAGAATTAGTGAGCCAAACATAATTTCATTTTGGATATTTTCATTTTTTTAAAATTTTATTAATGTATAACTAGTAC